>NW_026042830.1:0-90635 GCF_023856365.1 Brienomyrus brachyistius
ATGCTTTTATTCAGCACAAACTCAGCACCAATAATCTGTCAACATTTAGAATGTGATTATTCTATATATATTTTTTTTTTTTGTTAAAATCTACTTTAAACATACACTTTTCAAAAACTTATTTTCAGTGGTGCTGACAAATTGTAAAAAATCACATTATAAATATTTCTAGCCTAAGCTTGAGTTCTGAAGCTTACAGACATAGGGGATGGCTACACAAAGGTGAATGAGACATTCAGAAAATTGTATGAGGTTTGATTACTAAAGTGTTACAACTTTGAAGTGACTTTGGAGTCACCAGACCTTTGCATACTGTCAATGGCCCATCAGTCTGGACTGTCTGTCACTGCTCTTCACACCAATCAGTTTGGAAAGGCAGTGTGAATTTTACAGGTTTTTTTTTCATTTGCTAAGACAAATACTGCAATACTGAAGTTGCTTTTCTCAAAACTCTTCATGCAGTCACCACAACATTTACTTATGTGGGCTAAACTGTTTAGCATTTCACTTTGCTTTCATACAAAATGCAATCAATGACTAAATGCTTCAAAAGCCATGGATTCCTGTCTCACTCACAATATTACATTTTCAGAGGCCAATTTGCACATACCTACATACTGACCCAAAAACTGCTAATAAGACAGTCAAAACTGAAACATGTCATTTTGCTAAATCACTATCAAGACCCTTTCTAAAACAGATTGTAAAAAACACATAATACAAAGAAATTATGTCAGTTGACACAAGATCAAACAATGAATGTTGGATGCCAGGATATTCCTCCAGAGCAATGCCAAGGATGGATCAGGCATGTGGAGATGCTACCCTAGATACTACCCTGTCTTAGCAATTGAAAACAACTGTAAGAAAAGACACAATACTAGCCTTTTTACAGTTTATACATGCAACGGATTAAAACGTCGATGAATAAAATGTGCAATCACATTATTCCAGGAACAATGCAAAACAATAAATGAATATTAGAACAACAAATGTCACTCCTGATCAGGATGCAAGCTTCAAAACAGTTCCTGTCTCGTTACTGTATGACATCATAGCGCTGGATTAGTATGTACCGGCATGCTCGCTATCCAAGTACCTAGCCCTGTTTGTCTCCGGTGTTGTAAAAACTTTGGCTGTAGCTTCAGTTTACTTTAAAGTATCAATTATGCCAGAAGCTTGCTAATGGCTACCAAAAGATTCTCGTTGATACTTGTTGTACTTGTGTATGAACTTGTGACCCCCCACTCAAATAATGTGTTTTTGTAAAGAAAGCGCCATCTCATGGCAACACCCTGCAAGTGAATAAATGAGCGCGTTCAGACGAGAATTTAGGCACACCCCCCAGAAGGAGGGGGGTTACTCCCGTTGGCTGGCTTTTGCCAATGTGGGACATGTTCACCTGTTACCTTACCATTGACGTCGCTTTCCTGTTATGGTCAAACACATCACAGCCACAGATTTTACGGATTTCATTGTGCAGTACAGCAGACATGCTGAAAAGAGCCCCGTATTTTTACTGCTTCATGGTAACAAATCACCGTTGGGCTAAAGGTGAACCATTTTATTATTTAGTATCCTAAGACACGTAGTTCCAAAATAAGATAGTTATCACAGACTGCAAGATTCAACAAGACCAGCCAAGCCTGTTCTGACTTTCATTCTTCGAGTGCTGAGATATTCTAGGCATCATTTTGCCGTTCTTACCATGGCTGACTGAACCGGGGATGTCTTCCGGAGCAATCGGACACTGACGGCGTCATTTGGCAGGAGCCAGTCGATTCTCCGCAGGTAGATGAAGGCAGACATCTTTCGCGTCTTGTCTTTTGCTGGAAAGTGCAAATCTGAGCTGCTTTGAATGTTGAATCAAAACTCGAAACGGAATTAGAATTGTTATGATGCGGTTGCTAAGATATGGTGGTCGATTAGTGTCAGCGCGCGGCAAAGTCTTCAAGCACTTTAATCAAATGACCAGACACACGATATATATTGACAAAAGCGCGGAAAGATAATAGAAGCACCGTAAATTTAGAAGACCACGCCTAAAAACAGAAAATGTTATAAATAAAATGTATTGAAGTATTTAAATAGAATTCCTTCCTGGCAGCAAGTAACGCGAGAGCTGCAGACGTGACGTTCCACAGACTCCCAGAATTCACAGCGATCGTTAAGCGACCCATTCAATCAGAATAGAAGGAAATGGCGAGGAGGACGTTCTTATCTCACACTGGTTTTTATTTACAACTGAATGTTTAGCACACTTGGAAAATTCTGTAATCCATCTTCAGCCATTTCACTCTTCCACTGTAGCAAACGCAAAGTGAAGAATTCTGAACAATGATGGGCGGCACATTCGCAGCTGCTCCGAACTCTCCAGTGTTCCTCTGACTGTGTTTTATTGGTTTATTTGCCTTCCGGTACCAGTATTTTACGCATCCTTGTTCTTCTTTACTGTTGGTGTATGTTTCTTTGATTTTATATTGTATTTTACTTTGTACTTTTATCCTTAACATGGCGTCGACAGCCTTGCTCCAAAGACATCTCATTGTATTTGCCAGTGACAGTAACGCTATCTTATCTTGCGAGAGGAAGTAGCATACGGCTGTACTGCTAACGTTAGCATTAGCAAGCCTAGCAGTGTTGGTAGTAAGGCGTTACTATAATCCCACTACTCTTGTCTGTAAGGAGTAATGTAACTAATTGCCATTAAAAAACACGGAAGGTGCTGAAATTTAAATGCACTCTTTACCTTGTCTTGCGTGAAAATATTAATGGATAAAGGCAGCATGTTCCCTTAATTTCCCGTTTATGATGTAACGCCACCCGACCTCACCATGGCGCAATGAATGGGTGGTATTGTAGGTACGCTGATAGATACAATTAGACGGTTGTATTGTCTGGCACTGTCATAGCTGCAACACTGAAATAATATAACTAGCCAGAGAGCACACATGCATTGGCACTATGTCTCCGCGATGCTTGAAAACCCATCAGCAAACATCTCTGTGTTGCAGAAACATCGCCACCGACCATTTGCACCCACCACACGTCGAAACTCCTGGCAGACACATGGTCCAATCCCACCCGTATTAAAAGTACATTTATATGCGGTAATTGATGAGTAGTAATTTCCAGTAACCTGCACAACACTGCTGACTAGTGACGTTGCCGCCGTTGGCTGAATCCGCAGTAGTTTGGTGCTATGATGTTAGATTGTTACAGGGACTGTGATAAATGCAGACCCCTCTATTATGGTTGCGTTAAAAAAAAAAAAAGCAACATTTGTACTCAGATTTCATGGCGGTGTGCTTTTTATACCTTGACAAGTTTTCCTGAGATCAGATTAAAAAAATTCCAAATATAGCAGCATATTGACGTGTATTCCTCTGTATCTTAAAACGTGGCGGGTCGTCAGACTCGGATACACAGCTCTATGGTCCCACACAGAGGAAACGAAGAACCTGCACTTTGCTAAGTCACGAAGTTATCTTTTGTCATGTGACTACGTTTACGTGCCTTGACGCAATTAAGATGTTTTCATGTGTTTTTAATGGCGCAGTTACAGAGCATAGCCATGTAAACGCATTAATGGGGGAATCTCATTTATAAAGGCTTCGTGTGACCGAAAAAGATGACAAACATTGCATACTTACATTTGTAAGGAGATTTTGGGATTTATAAAGAAAAGGGTACGCTGGGAAAAGAACCTCCTACGTTCTGCGAACGAGGCTGACGGGGATGCTGTTTCGACAGAATCCTGTAGAGGGCACTGTGCACGCTAAATTGAAGGCTCCAGGAATGTTTTCTGCTTTTCATTTTACTAAGAGAATATAATGATTCAAATGTTTTTGGTCACACGGCCATTGGCTCTGAAATTAAACTGTCCTTTTAAATAAAACTGTTTACATTTGCAAACTGTATTGTATGCTGTGTTTGAATGTTCCGATATCGTTATTAGATATTTCACTGCATGTTTTTCAACAAAATGACCCTCTGAAATTGGTACTCTGTCACTAAGACGTACTGTACAAACAATGCATTTTCTGCCCAGGGTAAAGGCTTCTTATTCAGTTTCCCTACAGGGGATAGCTGGGGTCCGTGGGATGTTTGGAAGTTAGTGTCAGGGCATTCTGGTAGAATGTGACCTTTGGCAACAATGGGCTGGACAGCTCTGTGCTCATCTTGTCTCATCTGGGACTCCCACCATCACTGCCACTGAGCATCTCCTCTACAGGCAAACACTGAAGTGCCACCAAGACCAGCAGGTGGCTCTGGGATGCAACCACTTCTGAGGCCAGATGAGGGAGCCACTAATGATGGCTTGAAGAGATATCAGTGTTAGCATGTTCCCCTAATTTCCTGTTTATGATGTAACGCCATCCGACCTCACCGTGGCGTGATGAATGTGTGATATTGTAGGTACGCTGACAGATACAATTAGACGGTTGTATTGTCTGGCACTGTCATGGCTGCAACGCTGAAATAATATAACTAGCCAGAGAGCACACATGCATTGGCACTATATCTCCGCGATGCTTGAAAACCCATCAGCAAACATCTCTGTGTTGCAGAAACATCGCCACCGATCATTTGATTCCATATTCCCCCGATGTTGGCGCGATGTTAAAGTGATCAATATGCAACCTTTAGCCCACTCTTATCTTCCTTTATCAGGCTATATATATACATATATATATATATATACCAGGTTAGGTCAAGCTGGGGGAGCATGCGCTGATGCTGCCCCTTGCCGCACCCACCCACACGTCGAAACTCCTCGCAGACTCATGGCCCAGTCCCACCCTCGTTATAAGT
Source organism: Brienomyrus brachyistius (assembly GCF_023856365.1). Taxonomy (NCBI): domain Eukaryota; kingdom Metazoa; phylum Chordata; class Actinopteri; order Osteoglossiformes; family Mormyridae; genus Brienomyrus; species Brienomyrus brachyistius. The sequence continues at coordinate 4,816 of NW_026042830.1, forward strand.
ACTTTTATATGCAGTAATTGATAACTAGTAATTTCCAGTAACCTGCACAACGCTGCTGGCTAGTAACGTTGCCACCGTTGGCTGAATCCGCAATAGTTGTGGTGCTATGATGTTAGATTGTTACAGGGACTGTGATAAATGCAAATGCAGACCCCTCTATTATGGTTGCGTTAAAAAGGTAAACATTTTACTCAGATTTCATGCATTTGGTGGTGTGCTTTTTATACCATGACAAGTTTTCCTAAAATCAGATTTAAATAATTGCAGGCTTTTCGATCCTGAACACAGCTATTCCCAAATCAGGAAGTAATGTTCTGAGTCGGGATGCTCTCCACAGCGCCGTAGTAGAAAGTCCAGTGTTGAGACCAGCATTATAAGCGGTGGTCTGGGCGTTCACTGCAGCGCGGATCAATCTGTCAACCCACGGTTCCTGATTGGGGAAGAGTGTGAACCATCAGTGTAAAAATCCATAACATGCAGCTTGATTATGGCAGAGGACATTGTGCCCAAATATTAAGGGAGGGAGTATTTAGAGATGACAATGATTATCTTCCCAGTGATGATTTGTGGCTTATCCGCTCTTTCAGAGTGCCAAGAGTGATTCTGGTAGAACTGAACGATGAATTTGTCGCGGAACATACCGAAAGGAACTGGCAGACAGATCAGGGATATCCCAGCCCATTTTGAGTTCCATTATTCCTCAAGTTGTGCCTGGTTTTAACCAACTGTCAAGATAATATTTTAAGTTTCCCTAGTGTGGATGTAGTTCAACGTATTTAGAATACATGTGTAATTGCTTCTGAGCATTTTCTGATTTGTATTTTAGTGGGCGGGAAAAAAAAATGTCAGAAAATACTTTGAGAGATCTTACTGTATGTGTCTGACGCATTTGAAAGTATTAACAAAAATGTGTAGTTTTATTTATTAGTTTGCTTTCTGTCATTTTAAGGACCTTTATCACTAGGCTTACAGACATTTTAATATAGCCCATCACTGCCTGTGGCAAGATGCAAGTAAGTCACGTGACACACCCTGTTGGGCCCAGCTTGCTCACCGCGAACATTGTTTTCCCATGACTAGTAAACCAAGGGGAGAAGCTGCGTTGGTGCCTGGTGCAAATTGACAAAGTATGCAGGAAAGTACGCTATCAAATATTCCTCACTGAATGTCATTATAGGCGGGAAAAATAAAGCAATTAGCAAGCAGCAGTGCTGTACTCTACAACTTGTGGATTAATTTGCCAGCCTGCTAGTGACATTCTAGTTAACTTCACAGGCATGACCAGGCAGTGGCGTATCGTGGTTTGTCACATATGCAGGATTCATTACAAGTGGAGAAGTCAGCTGTGTTAAAAATCAGCTAAACTGAAATGGAAGGCTTGTAGTATAAGGGAGAAGGTGAAGGAGAATGTCTTTTATGTGTTTTAAGTTGATTAAGTTTACATATGGTAAAGGTTCATTGTCTCTTCAAATGAGTGCTTGCAAATTTAAGGATCTAGGAAATTAGCTTAGTCTACTGTTGCAATAATACACAGCTGCAGACTCTTAATGCCACTCTCTGGCTCCTTCCGGTTGGTGGACGCATGTGCAGAAAACAAAGAAACAACAACTTTTTTGCTGTTTCACAAGCTTTCAAAGTAGAGTTCCATGGCACCTTTAAACTTAAAGGCCTGTATTTGCAGTAGAATGGTCATGCAATTTGGATTTAACACCAAAAAAATGTCCCTGTGCGTGCAGCATTTAATGAATTACCCCTCTATACTTTTTGCACTGCACTTGAGATCTGAAGAGTCCTTTAATTCAATAGCAAGACCACTACAATTCTCTACATGTACATCAGTTTAACCAATCATTATTTAAACTAATCAAATTTTGTGTCAAACTTCACAATATTTTAAATAACCTCACAGACACAAACCATACGCAAAATAATCCATATTTATTTAATAGAAAAACAAGAATAAGAAGTCTTATCTTAACCTATTCTTATCTTATCCTATGTAATCTTATGTCATACTATCTTACTTTAATCTTAACTTATCCTATCTTAGTCTTATCTTATTCTATGTTATCTTACATTATATACAACCTTATCTTAACCTATTCTTAGTCTTATCCTATGTAATCTTATATCATACAATCTTAGGATTAGTTAAGATAAGGTTAAACTACCTTAATCTTATATTATCCTAAGTACTTGTGAGATGTCTCACCTAATTATTTACAGGTTCTATGAAAAACTATTTACATCACACTGATAGCCCATCTCCACAGCCATCTCCAGGACCCCGGGGATGGCACTTAGCTGATCCAGCGCCTCATCATCAAATATCAGCTCAGCTTGGGCACCCTCATTATCACCATATGAGTAGTGATTCTCTGAATTTTGATTCTTCCCCTGCTTGCAGATGTAAACTGCATGTTGAAAATCATTCCAAAACTGATTACACCAGTAATGAGCAAGGCACTTGGCATCATAGGTCATTTTAGAATAGTTGCATAGATAAAAGTTATGCATCTTATTGAATCTTTCCATTTTCTCAAAAACAACAGAAGGGGAAATAAGTAGGGGTGTCGGACCCGTAACCAGCTCAGATGAGGGGGCTGCAGCTTGCGCTGGAACCTGATACAGAGGGGTGGGATGAACTGTGGCTGGAGGTGAAGATGGGTGTGGAGATGGGCTTACAGGTGAGACTACACATGGTGACGGAGGAGGAGAGTCTGTAAAAAAAGATGGGGATGGAGAGGAGGCAAAAGAGGATGGGACTGGTGATGGAAATAAGAAGGAAGTGGAGGAGAAGGCTGGTGAGCAGGGCTCAGGCTCTGACATTGATGGAGTGCGACACAGGATGGTAGCAACCTCGTCGTCACTCTGGGTGAGATCCACACACGGGATCTTGTCACCCACCTGGATTGAATCAAAGGGGTTACTGAAGGTTAGCAGGTTCTGCAAATTTTTTGTAAATGGCCCCTTCTGTTTTTTACACTTCTTTCTACGGCCTGACCGGCCTCCCGCCGTATTTCTACGGCGTCTTCTGCCCTGCTGAGCCCTGCTGGTCGCCAACGGGATGGGAGCAGATCCAGATATGGTTTGGGAGCTGGGTGCCGGTGGCCCAGTGCGGCATTTCTTCTGACGGCCTCCACTGCTGGTACTGGTTCGTCCTTTTGGATTATAAAGATAGGGGACACACATTTAATTAAAGTGAATCCTTATGTCACTCTACAAGAAAAGTACATCACATACATCACAGATATCGCACTTGGCAGTCAGTATTGCACATTGAGAGAAATTCTGCCATCTTATCGGATATAGGAAACACATGCTTGGGAGACTTATGCGCTGGTCTTGAATTGGGCTGCCTGCATTTCAGCAGGGGAACTTGACCTATAAAAACACACCATGTAGTGCACAGATTCCCTGATATGCAGAACAACAGCGAAAAACAACACTGGAAAGGTTCATGTGCACCAAATTTACAGATGTAGCCGCTTGAATTTTCCCCTGTTTCCATGATGGGGCCTTGGCTGGTCCTTGGCTGGTCCATGACAGGTCCCTGCTGGGCCTTGGGTGGCACCTTGGCTATAATGAGATCCCCCACGATGATGTGTGTAAAGTACTTGCAATGATTTATCCATCCACCAGGGAGAGCAGTGATTATGGAAGCAGAAATGACTTACCTGAAATCAGGTATTGTAACTCCACTGCAGAAAATGAAAATCTAAGGAAGTATAATTTTCTTATATTTAGACAAAATTCCAATTTCATTAATAAACTGACTACACTGCAATAGATGGCCTGAGAAATGTAAGAAATTGTTTCTGTTGTGAGGCAAAGATGGCCTAAAACTAGCAAAATGTGTTTTAGTCAGTTTATTGATGAAATTAGAATTTTGTATTTTACTTCACCTTTTGGAGATAAGGCGGACCCAAGATGTGTGCAATACAATAATTACAGGCCTAAACAAAGTAATACGGTTGCTTGTGGAGAATAAAGGTGGACAGAGTGGAAAATGAAAAATAAAAATGCTTATGGTTCTGTACTGTGCTTGAATAAAACGGACGCATTCCTTAGTCTGTTCTGTCTTTCCTTCTGGCTAACAGTCTGAAAGGCTGCTGATGGCTGCACATTCACAGGAGGGCTGGGGGCAGTCACGATGACGTGTGAATCTGTCATAAACTTCTCTGCTTGGCCACAATGAAAAGAGATATGTTTGCAGGGGATCAAGGTGAGGTTGTTTTCTTAACCTAAGAACACTGAACCAACGGTCAAGCATGGTGGTGGTAGTATCATGCTGTTTTGCTGACAGTACTGTACATGAGAACATTGCAGAAAGACAATGGGATAATGAAGTAGCACTAGATAGATAGACTGGGATTTTTTGTCATAGTACCAGACACAAAAAGAGGAACATAAAAGAAACATAGCATAACAAGTATTTACTGTAACCCTATGGAGTCTGAGGCCTCTCACCCACTTTCAAAGTAGTCTGACAGGCCTTGACATTTTACTGTTTTTCTGAATTGCTAAAACACATGTCCTAAAATCTCTCATCTCCTGTAATCAAACCACTAAGCACAAACTCTAAAATTCAAGCTAAACTCACAAAACCTTACGCTTGTCTTGCAAAATCAAACAATCTTCTCAAAACTATATTATCTTTGCTCAAAAGCAAACACTGTTTTCAGACCATGCATCTCGTCAGTTGGGTAAAGGTACACTACTGAACAGTCATAGCACTCTACAGCAAAAAATGAAAACAGTACCAATCAAAACTGTTGTTGACATGTAAATGAGAAACCGTAAGACTATAATAATAGTTAAAAAAAATTATGGTCGTCTACCATATGACTGATAATTAATATGTAACGTTTGCCATACTCAGTACTCCAGAAAAGTGACTGTAAAGAACAACGCCAAAAAGTAAACAAACGAGAGGCATATTACAGTAAAATGTTGTGCAACTGCCAAGCCAGAGTCACAGAAGAATATTCATCCTGCCTCATCGCCATGTCTCAGGGCTGGGTCTAGCGATGCTATCCCTTGTTGAGTGATGCAGAAAGAATCCTCTGTGTGACCCATTTGTACCTTGACTTCAAAATGCAACTCCTATCCTTCTATGGCACGTATTCTATGTTCTAGTCACTCTTTGGCTTCCTCAAATGTTTAGAAATGTGTGTGAATAGTTTTGAGTCATTGTGTTCAAATGACTACTGTGTGCTGGCTGCGCTTCACTTCTGTGGCCTGTGTTTTCTATTTTGCATCAAAGTTCACCATAGCGCAAAATGTGTTTTGATGAATGGGAATGTGTTTTGAGTTTTGCAAAAAGGATGACTGAGATCTGCAAATTGTGTCTAACTAGGTGACCATGGTTTAAAGTTTTGCCAAAGAAGTAACTGATTCAATAAATGACTTTTGGCAATCGGCAGTTTTGTTCCCAAAACGATTTCTAATATTTCAGCAATTCAGAAAAACTGTTAAATATTTCACCTGTCTAAAAAACATTTATCCCAAAGTGCTACGAATGCTTTTATTCAGCACAAACTCAGCACCAATAATCTGTCAACATTTAGAATGTGATTATTCTATATATATTTTTTTTTTTTGTTAAAATCTACTTTAAACATACACTTTTCAAAAACTTATTTTCAGTGGTGCTGACAAATTGTAAAAAATCACATTATAAATATTTCTAGCCTAAGCTTGAGTTCTGAAGCTTACAGACATAGGGGATGGCTACACAAAGGTGAATGAGACATTCAGAAAATTGTATGAGGTTTGATTACTAAAGTGTTACAACTTTGAAGTGACTTTGGAGTCACCAGACCTTTGCATACTGTCAATGGCCCATCAGTCTGGACTGTCTGTCACTGCTCTTCACACCAATCAGTTTGGAAAGGCAGTGTGAATTTTACAGGTTTTTTTTTCATTTGCTAAGACAAATACTGCAATACTGAAGTTGCTTTCTCAAAACTCTTCATGCAGTCACCACAACATTTACTTATGTGGGCTAAACTGTTTAGCATTTCACTTTGCTTTCATACAAAATGCAATCAATGACTAAATGCTTCAAAAGCCATGGATTCCTGTCTCACTCACAATATTACATTTTCAGAGGCCAATTTGCACATACCTACATACTGACCCAAAAACTGCTAATAAGACAGTCAAAACTGAAACATGTCATTTTGCTAAATCACTATCAAGACCCTTTCTAAAACAGATTGTAAAAAACACATAATACAAAGAAATTATGTCAGTTGACACAAGATCAAACAATGAATGTTGGATGCCAGGATATTCCTCCAGAGCAATGCCAAGGATGGATCAGGCATGTGGAGATGCTACCCTAGATACTACCCTGTCTTAGCAATTGAAAACAACTGTAAGAAAAGACACAATACTAGCCTTTTTACAGTTTATAACATGCAACGGATTAAACGTCGATGAATAAAATGTGCAATCACATTATTCCAGGAACAATGCAAAACAATAAATGAATATTAGAACAACAAATTGTCACTCCTGATCAGGATGCCAAGCTTCAAAACAGTTCCTGTCTCGTTACTGTATGACATCATAGCGCTGGATTAGTATGTACCGGCATGCTCGCTATCCAAGTACCTAGCCCTGTTTGTCTCCGGTGTTGTAAAAACTTTGGCTGTAGCTTCAGTTTACTTTAAAGTATCAATTATGCCAGAAGCTTGCTAATGGCTACCAAAAGATTCTCGTTGATACTTGTTGTACTTGTGTATGAACTTGTGACCACAACTAAAATGTGTTTTTGTAAAGAAAGCGCCATCTCATGGCAACACCCTGCAAGTGAATAAATGAGCGCGTTCAGACGAGAATTTAGGCACACCCCCATGCAGAAGGAGGGGGGTTACTCCCGTTGGCTGGCTTTTGCCAATGTGGGACATGTTCACCTGTTACCTTACCATTTGACGTCGCTTTCCTGTTATGTTCAAACACATCACAGCCACAGATTTTACGGATTTCATTGTGCAGTACAGCAGACATGCTGAAAAGAGCCCCGTATTTTTACTGCTTCATGGTAACAAATCACCGTTGGGCTAAAGGTGAACCATTTTATTATTTAGTATCCTAAGACACGTAGTTCCAAAATAAGATAGTTATCACAGACTGCAAGATTCAACAAGACCAGCCAAGCCTGTTCTGACTTTCATTCTTCGAGTGCTGAGATATTCTAGGCATCATTTTGCCGTTCTTACCATGGCTGACTGAACCGGGGATGTCTTCCGGAGCAATCCGGACACTGACGGCGTCATTTGGCAGGAGCCAGTCGATTCTCCGCAGGTAGATGAAGGCAGACATCTTTCGCGTCTTGTCTTTTGCTGGGAAAGTGCAAATCTGAGCTGCTTTGAATGTTTGAATCAAAACTCGAAACGGAATTAGAATTGTTATGATGCGGTTGCTAAGATATGGTGGTCGATTAGTGTCAGCGCGCGGCAAAGTCTTCAAGCACTTTAATCAAATGACCAGACACACGATATATATTGACAAAAGCGCGGAAAGATAGTAGAAGCACCGTAAATTTAGAAGACACGCCTAAAAACAGAAAATGTTATAAATAAAATGTATTGAAGTATTTAAATAGAATTCCTTCCTGGCAGCAAGTAACGCGAGAGCTGCAGACGTGACGTTCCACAGACTCCCAGAATTCACAGCGATCGTTAAGCGACCCATTCAATCAGAATAGAAGGAAATGGCGAGGAGACGTTCTTATCTCACACTGGTTTTTATTTACAACTGAATGTTTAGCACACTTGGAAAATTCTGTAATCCATCTTCAGCCATTTCACTCTTCCACTGTAGCAACGCAAAGTGAAGAATTCTGAACAATGATGGCGGCACATTCGCAGCTGCTCCGAACTCTCCAGTGTTCCTCTGACTGTGTTTTATTGGTTTATTTGCTTCCGGTACCAGTATTTTACGCATCCTTGTTCTTCTTTACTGTTGGTGTATGTTTCTTTGATTTTATATTGTATTTTACTTGTACTTTTATCCTTAACATGGCGTCGACAGCCTTGCTCCAAAGACATCTCATTGTATTTGCACAGTGACAGTAACGCTATCTTATCTTGCGAGAGGAAGTAGCATAAGGCTGTACTGCTAACGTTAGCATTAGCAAGCCTAGCAGTGTTGGTAGTAAGGCGTTACTATAATCCCACTACTCTTGTCTGTAAGGAGTAATGTAACTAATTGCCATTAAAAAACACGGAAGGTGCTGAAATTTAAATGCACTCTTTACCTTTGTCTTGCGTGAAAATATTAATGGATAAAGGCAGCATGTTCCCTTAATTTCCCGTTTATGATGTAACGCCACCCGACCTCACCATGGCGCAATGAATGGGTGGTATTGTAGGTACGCTGATAGATACAATTAGACGGTTGTATTGTCTGGCACTGTCATAGCTGCAACACTGAAATAATATAACTAGCCAGAGAGCACACATGCATTGGCACTATGTCTCCGCGATGCTTGAAAACCCATCAGCAAACATCTCTGTGTTGCAGAAACATCGCCACCGACCATTTGCACCCACCACACGTCGAAACTCCTGGCAGACACATGGTCCAATCCCACCCGTATTAAAAGTACATTTATATGCGGTAATTGATGAGTAGTAATTTCCAGTAACCTGCACAACACTGCTGACTAGTGACGTTGCCGCCGTTGGCTGAATCCGCAGTAGTTATGGTGCTATGATGTTAGATTGTTACAGGGACTGTGATAAATGCAGACCCCTCTATTATGGTTGCGTTAAAAAAAAAAAAAGCAAACATTTGTACTCAGATTTCATGGCGGTGTGCTTTTTATACCTTGACAAGTTTTCCTGAGATCAGATTTAAAAAATTCCAAAATATAGCAGCATATTGACGTGTATTCTCTGTATCTTAAAACGTGGCGGGTCGTCAGACTCGGATACACAGCTCTATGGTCCACACAGAGGAAACGAAGAACCTGCACTTTGCTAAGTCACGAAGTTATCTTTTGTCATGTGACTACGTTTACGTGCCTTGACGCAATTAAGATGTTTTCATGTGTTTTTAATGGCGCAGTTACAGAGCATAGCCATGTAAACGCATTAATGGGGGAATCTCATTTATAAAGGCTTCGTGTGACCGAAAAAGATGACAAACATTCATACTTACATTTGTAAGGAGATTTTGGGATTTATAAAGAAAAGGGTACGCTGGGAAAAGAACTCCTACGTTCTGCGAACGAGGCTGACGGGGATGCTGTTTCGACAGAATCCTGTAGAGGGCACTGTGCACGCTAAATTGAAGGCTCCAGGAATGTTTTCTGCTTTTCATTTTACTAAGAGAATAATAATGATTCAAATGTTTTTGGTCACACGGCCATTGGCTCTGAAATTAAACTGTCCTTTTAAATAAAACTGTTTACATTTGCAAACTGTATTGTATGCTGTGTTTGAATGTTCCGATATCGTTATTAGATATTTCACTGCATGTTTTTCAACAAAATGCCCTCTGAAATTGGTACTCTGTCACTAAGACGTACTGTACAAACAATGCATTTTCTGCCCAGGGTAAAGGCTTCTTATTCAGTTTCCCTACAGGGGATAGCTGGGGTCCGTGGGATGTTTGGAAGTTAGTGTCAGGGCATTCTGGTAGAATGTGACCTTTGGCAACAATGGGCTGGACAGCTCTGTGCTCATCTTGTCTCATCTGGGACTCCCACCATCACTGCCACTGAGCATCTCCTCTACAGGCAAACACTGAAGTGCCACCAAGACCAGCAGGTGGCTCTGGGATGCAACCACTTCTGAGGCCAGATGAGGGAGCCACTAATGATGGCTTGAAGAGATATCAGTGTTAGCATGTTCCCCTAATTTCCTGTTTATGATGTAACGCCATCCGACCTCACCGTGGCGTGATGAATGTGTGATATTGTAGGTACGCTGACAGATACAATTAGACGGTTGTATTGTCTGGCACTGTCATGGCTGCAACGCTGAAATAATATAACTAGCCAGAGAGCACACATGCATTGGCACTATATCTCCGCGATGCTTGAAAACCCATCAGCAAACATCTCTGTGTTGCAGAAACATCGCCACCGATCATTTGATTCCATATTCCCCCGATGTTGGCGCGATGTTAAAGTGATCAATATGCAACCTTTAGCCCACTCTTATCTTCCTTTATCAGGCTATATATATACATATATATATATATATACAGGTTAGGTCAAGCTGGGGGAGCATGCGCTGATGCTGCCCCTTGCCGCACCCACCACACGTCGAAACTCCTCGCAGACTCATGGCCCAGTCCCACCCTCGTTATAAGTACTTTTATATGCAGTAATTGATAACTAGTAATTTCCAGTAACCTGCACAACGCTGCTGGCTAGTAACGTTGCCACCGTTGGCTGAATCCGCAATAGTTGTGGTGCTATGATGTTAGATTGTTACAGGGACTGTGATAAATGCAAATGCAGACCCCTCTATTATGGTTGCGTTAAAAAGGTAAACATTTTACTCAGATTTCATGCATTTGGTGGTGTGCTTTTTATACCATGACAAGTTTTCCTAAAATCAGATTTAAATAATTGCAGGCTTTTCGATCCTGAACACAGCTATTCCCAAATCAGGAAGTAATGTTCTGAGTCGGGATGCTCTCCACAGCGCCGTAGTAGAAAGTCCAGTGTTGAGACCAGCATTATAAGCGGTGGTCTGGGCGTTCACTGCAGCGCGGATCAATCTGTCAACCCACGGTTCCTGATTGGGGAAGAGTGTGAACCATCAGTGTAAAAATCCATAACATGCAGCTTGATTATGGCAGAGGACATTGTGCCCAAATATTAAGGGAGGGAGTATTTAGAGATGACAATGATTATCTTCCCAGTGATGATTTGTGGCTTATCCGCTCTTTCAGAGTGCCAAGAGTGATTCTGGTAGAACTGAACGATGAATTTGTCGCGGAACATACCGAAAGGAACTGGCAGACAGATCAGGGATATCCCAGCCCATTTTGAGTTCCATTATTCCTCAAGTTGTGCCTGGTTTTAACCAACTGTCAAGATAATATTTTAAGTTTCCCTAGTGTGGATGTAGTTCAACGTATTTAGAATACATGTGTAATTGCTTCTGAGCATTTTCTGATTTGTATTTTAGTGGGCGGGAAAAAAAAATGTCAGAAAATACTTTGAGAGATCTTACTGTATGTGTCTGACGCATTTGAAAGTATTAACAAAAATGTGTAGTTTTATTTATTAGTTTGCTTTCTGTCATTTTAAGGACCTTTATCACTAGGCTTACAGACATTTTAATATAGCCCATCACTGCCTGTGGCAAGATGCAAGTAAGTCACGTGACACACCCTGTTGGGCCCAGCTTGCTCACCGCGAACATTGTTTTCCCATGACTAGTAAACCAAGGGGAGAAGCTGCGTTGGTGCCTGGTGCAAATTGACAAAGTATGCAGGAAAGTACGCTATCAAATATTCCTCACTGAATGTCATTATAGGCGGGAAAAATAAAGCAATTAGCAAGCAGCAGTGCTGTACTCTACAACTTGTGGATTAATTTGCCAGCCTGCTAGTGACATTCTAGTTAACTTCACAGGCATGACCAGGCAGTGGCGTATCGTGGTTTGTCACATATGCAGGATTCATTACAAGTGGAGAAGTCAGCTGTGTTAAAAATCAGCTAAACTGAAATGGAAGGCTTGTAGTATAAGGGAGAAGGTGAAGGAGAATGTCTTTTATGTGTTTTAAGTTGATTAAGTTTACATATGGTAAAGGTTCATTGTCTCTTCAAATGAGTGCTTGCAAATTTAAGGATCTAGGAAATTAGCTTAGTCTACTGTTGCAATAATACACAGCTGCAGACTCTTAATGCCACTCTCTGGCTCCTTCCGGTTGGTGGACGCATGTGCAGAAAACAAAGAAACAACAACTTTTTTGCTGTTTCACAAGCTTTCAAAGTAGAGTTCCATGGCACCTTTAAACTTAAAGGCCTGTATTTGCAGTAGAATGGTCATGCAATTTGGATTTAACACCAAAAAAATGTCCCTGTGCGTGCAGCATTTAATGAATTACCCCTCTATACTTTTTGCACTGCACTTGAGATCTGAAGAGTCCTTTAATTCAATAGCAAGACCACTACAATTCTCTACATGTACATCAGTTTAACCAATCATTATTTAAACTAATCAAATTTTGTGTCAAACTTCACAATATTTTAAATAACCTCACAGACACAAACCATACGCAAAATAATCCATATTTATTTAATAGAAAAACAAGAATAAGAAGTCTTATCTTAACCTATTCTTATCTTATCCTATGTAATCTTATGTCATACTATCTTACTTTAATCTTAACTTATCCTATCTTAGTCTTATCTTATTCTATGTTATCTTACATTATATACAACCTTATCTTAACCTATTCTTAGTCTTATCCTATGTAATCTTATATCATACAATCTTAGGATTAGTTAAGATAAGGTTAAACTACCTTAATCTTATATTATCCTAAGTACTTGTGAGATGTCTCACCTAATTATTTACAGGTTCTATGAAAAACTATTTACATCACACTGATAGCCCATCTCCACAGCCATCTCCAGGACCCCGGGGATGGCACTTAGCTGATCCAGCGCCTCATCATCAAATATCAGCTCAGCTTGGGCACCCTCATTATCACCATATGAGTAGTGATTCTCTGAATTTTGATTCTTCCCCTGCTTGCAGATGTAAACTGCATGTTGAAAATCATTCCAAAACTGATTACACCAGTAATGAGCAAGGCACTTGGCATCATAGGTCATTTTAGAATAGTTGCATAGATAAAAGTTATGCATCTTATTGAATCTTTCCATTTTCTCAAAAACAACAGAAGGGGAAATAAGTAGGGGTGTCGGACCCGTAACCAGCTCAGATGAGGGGGCTGCAGCTTGCGCTGGAACCTGATACAGAGGGGTGGGATGAACTGTGGCTGGAGGTGAAGATGGGTGTGGAGATGGGCTTACAGGTGAGACTACACATGGTGACGGAGGAGGAGAGTCTGTAAAAAAAGATGGGGATGGAGAGGAGGCAAAAGAGGATGGGACTGGTGATGGAAATAAGAAGGAAGTGGAGGAGAAGGCTGGTGAGCAGGGCTCAGGCTCTGACATTGATGGAGTGCGACACAGGATGGTAGCAACCTCGTCGTCACTCTGGGTGAGATCCACACACGGGATCTTGTCACCCACCTGGATTGAATCAAAGGGGTTACTGAAGGTTAGCAGGTTCTGCAAATTTTTTGTAAATGGCCCCTTCTGTTTTTTACACTTCTTTCTACGGCCTGACCGGCCTCCCGCCGTATTTCTACGGCGTCTTCTGCCCTGCTGAGCCCTGCTGGTCGCCAACGGGATGGGAGCAGATCCAGATATGGTTTGGGAGCTGGGTGCCGGTGGCCCAGTGCGGCATTTCTTCTGACGGCCTCCACTGCTGGTACTGGTTCGTCCTTTTGGATTATAAAGATAGGGGACACACATTTAATTAAAGTGAATCCTTATGTCACTCTACAAGAAAAGTACATCACATACATCACAGATATCGCACTTGGCAGTCAGTATTGCACATTGAGAGAAATTCTGCCATCTTATCGGATATAGGAAACACATGCTTGGGAGACTTATGCGCTGGTCTTGAATTGGGCTGCCTGCATTTCAGCAGGGGAACTTGACCTATAAAAACACACCATGTAGTGCACAGATTCCCTGATATGCAGAACAACAGCGAAAAACAACACTGGAAAGGTTCATGTGCACCAAATTTACAGATGTAGCCGCTTGAATTTTCCCCTGTTTCCATGATGGGGCCTTGGCTGGTCCTTGGCTGGTCCATGACAGGTCCCTGCTGGGCCTTGGGTGGCACCTTGGCTATAATGAGATCCCCCACGATGATGTGTGTAAAGTACTTGCAATGATTTATCCATCCACCAGGGAGAGCAGTGATTATGGAAGCAGAAATGACTTACCTGAAATCAGGTATTGTAACTCCACTGCAGAAAATGAAAATCTAAGGAAGTATAATTTTCTTATATTTAGACAAAATTCCAATTTCATTAATAAACTGACTACACTGCAATAGATGGCCTGAGAAATGTAAGAAATTGTTTCTGTTGTGAGGCAAAGATGGCCTAAAACTAGCAAAATGTGTTTTAGTCAGTTTATTGATGAAATTAGAATTTTGTATTTTACTTCACCTTTTGGAGATAAGGCGGACCCAAGATGTGTGCAATACAATAATTACAGGCCTAAACAAAGTAATACGGTTGCTTGTGGAGAATAAAGGTGGACAGAGTGGAAAATGAAAAATAAAAATGCTTATGGTTCTGTACTGTGCTTGAATAAAACGGACGCATTCCTTAGTCTGTTCTGTCTTTCCTTCTGGCTAACAGTCTGAAAGGCTGCTGATGGCTGCACATTCACAGGAGGGCTGGGGGCAGTCACGATGACGTGTGAATCTGTCATAAACTTCTCTGCTTGGCCACAATGAAAAGAGATATGTTTGCAGGGGATCAAGGTGAGGTTGTTTTCTTAACCTAAGAACACTGAACCAACGGTCAAGCATGGTGGTGGTAGTATCATGCTGTTTTGCTGACAGTACTGTACATGAGAACATTGCAGAAAGACAATGGGATATAGTACCAGACACAAAAAGAGGAACATAAAAGAAACATAGCATAACAAGTATTTACTGTAACCCTATGGAGTCTGAGGCCTCTCACCCACTTTCAAAGTAGTCTGACAGGCCTTGACATTTTACTGTTTTTCTGAATTGCTAAAACACATGTCCTAAAATCTCTCATCTCCTGTAATCAAACCACTAAGCACAAACTCTAAAATTCAAGCTAAACTCACAAAACCTTACGCTTGTCTTGCAAAATCAAACAATCTTCTCAAAACTATATTATCTTTGCTCAAAAGCAAACACTGTTTTCAGACCATGCATCTCGTCAGTTGGGTAAAGGTACACTACTGAACAGTCATAGCACTCTACAGCAAAAAATGAAAACAGTACCAATCAAAACTGTTGTTGACATGTAAATGAGAAACCGTAAGACTATAATAATAGTTAAAAAAAATTATGGTCGTCTACCATATGACTGATAATTAATATGTAACGTTTGCCATACTCAGTACTCCAGAAAAGTGACTGTAAAGAACAACGCCAAAAAGTAAACAAACGAGAGGCATATTACAGTAAAATGTTGTGCAACTGCCAAGCCAGAGTCACAGAAGAATATTCATCCTGCCTCATCGCCATGTCTCAGGGCTGGGTCTAGCGATGCTATCCCTTGTTGAGTGATGCAGAAAGAATCCTCTGTGTGACCCATTTGTACCTTGACTTCAAAATGCAACTCCTATCCTTCTATGGCACGTATTCTATGTTCTAGTCACTCTTTGGCTTCCTCAAATGTTTAGAAATGTGTGTGAATAGTTTTGAGTCATTGTGTTCAAATGACTACTGTGTGCTGGCTGCGCTTCACTTCTGTGGCCTGTGTTTTCTATTTTGCATCAAAGTTCACCATAGCGCAAAATGTGTTTTGATGAATGGGAATGTGTTTTGAGTTTTGCAAAAAGGATGACTGAGATCTGCAAATTGTGTCTAACTAGGTGACCATGGTTTAAAGTTTTGCCAAAGAAGTAACTGATTCAATAAATGACTTTTGGCAATCGGCAGTTTTGTTCCCAAAACGATTTCTAATATTTCAGCAATTCAGAAAAACTGTTAAATATTTCACCTGTCTAAAAAACATTTATCCCAAAGTGCTACGAACGCTTTTATTCAGCACAAACTCAGCACCAATAATCTGTCAACATTTAGAATGTGATTATTCTATATATATTTTTTTTTTTTGTTAAAATCTACTTTAAACATACACTTTTCAAAAACTTATTTTCAGTGGTGCTGACAAATTGTAAAAAATCACATTATAAATATTTCTAGCCTAAGCTTGAGTTCTGAAGCTTACAGACATAGGGGATGGCTACACAAAGGTGAATGAGACATTCAGAAAATTGTATGAGGTTTGATTACTAAAGTGTTACAACTTTGAAGTGACTTTGGAGTCACCAGACCTTTGCATACTGTCAATGGCCCATCAGTCTGGACTGTCTGTCACTGCTCTTCACACCAATCAGTTTGGAAAGGCAGTGTGAATTTTACAGGTTTTTTTTTCATTTGCTAAGACAAATACTGCAATACTGAAGTTGCTTTCTCAAAACTCTTCATGCAGTCACCACAACATTTACTTATGTGGGCTAAACTGTTTAGCATTTCACTTTGCTTTCATACAAAATGCAATCAATGACTAAATGCTTCAAAAGCCATGGATTCCTGTCTCACTCACAATATTACATTTTCAGAGGCCAATTTGCACATACCTACATACTGACCCAAAAACTGCTAATAAGACAGTCAAAACTGAAACATGTCATTTTGCTAAATCACTATCAAGACCCTTTCTAAAACAGATTGTAAAAAACACATAATACAAAGAAATTATGTCAGTTGACACAAGATCAAACAATGAATGTTGGATGCCAGGATATTCCTCCAGAGCAATGCCAAGGATGGATCAGGCATGTGGAGATGCTACCCTAGATACTACCCTGTCTTAGCAATTGAAAACAACTGTAAGAAAAGACACAATACTAGCCTTTTTACAGTTTATAACATGCAACGGATTAAACGTCGATGAATAAAATGTGCAATCACATTATTCCAGGAACAATGCAAAACAATAAATGAATATTAGAACAACAAATTGTCACTCCTGATCAGGATGCCAAGCTTCAAAACAGTTCCTGTCTCGTTACTGTATGACATCATAGCGCTGGATTAGTATGTACCGGCATGCTCGCTATCCAAGTACCTAGCCCTGTTTGTCTCCGGTGTTGTAAAAACTTTGGCTGTAGCTTCAGTTTACTTTAAAGTATCAATTATGCCAGAAGCTTGCTAATGGCTACCAAAAGATTCTCGTTGATACTTGTTGTACTTGTGTATGAACTTGTGACCACAACTAAAATGTGTTTTTGTAAAGAAAGCGCCATCTCATGGCAACACCCTGCAAGTGAATAAATGAGCGCGTTCAGACGAGAATTTAGGCACACCCCCAGAAGGAGGGGGGTTACTCCCGTTGGCTGGCTTTTGCCAATGTGGGACATGTTCACCTGTTACCTTACCATTTGACGTCGCTTTCCTGTTATGTTCAAACACATCACAGCCACAGATTTTACGGATTTCATTGTGCAGTACAGCAGACATGCTGAAAAGAGCCCCGTATTTTTACTGCTTCATGGTAACAAATCACCGTTGGGCTAAAGGTGAACCATTTTATTATTTAGTATCCTAAGACACGTAGTTCCAAAATAAGATAGTTATCACAGACTGCAAGATTCAACAAGACCAGCCAAGCCTGTTCTGACTTTCATTCTTCGAGTGCTGAGATATTCTAGGCATCATTTTGCCGTTCTTACCATGGCTGACTGAACCGGGGATGTCTTCCGGAGCAATCCGGACACTGACGGCGTCATTTGGCAGGAGCCAGTCGATTCTCCGCAGGTAGATGAAGGCAGACATCTTTCGCGTCTTGTCTTTTGCTGGGAAAGTGCAAATCTGAGCTGCTTTGAATGTTTGAATCAAAACTCGAAACGGAATTAGAATTGTTATGATGCGGTTGCTAAGATATGGTGGTCGATTAGTGTCAGCGCGCGGCAAAGTCTTCAAGCACTTTAATCAAATGACCAGACACACGATATATATTGACAAAAGCGCGGAAAGATAGTAGAAGCACCGTAAATTTAGAAGACACGCCTAAAAACAGAAAATGTTATAAATAAAATGTATTGAAGTATTTAAATAGAATTCCTTCCTGGCAGCAAGTAACGCGAGAGCTGCAGACGTGACGTTCCACAGACTCCCAGAATTCACAGCGATCGTTAAGCGACCCATTCAATCAGAATAGAAGGAAATGGCGAGGAGACGTTCTTATCTCACACTGGTTTTTATTTACAACTGAATGTTTAGCACACTTGGAAAATTCTGTAATCCATCTTCAGCCATTTCACTCTTCCACTGTAGCAACGCAAAGTGAAGAATTCTGAACAATGATGGCGGCACATTCGCAGCTGCTCCGAACTCTCCAGTGTTCCTCTGACTGTGTTTTATTGGTTTATTTGCTTCCGGTACCAGTATTTTACGCATCCTTGTTCTTCTTTACTGTTGGTGTATGTTTCTTTGATTTTATATTGTATTTTACTTGTACTTTTATCCTTAACATGGCGTCGACAGCCTTGCTCCAAAGACATCTCATTGTATTTGCACAGTGACAGTAACGCTATCTTATCTTGCGAGAGGAAGTAGCATAAGGCTGTACTGCTAACGTTAGCATTAGCAAGCCTAGCAGTGTTGGTAGTAAGGCGTTACTATAATCCCACTACTCTTGTCTGTAAGGAGTAATGTAACTAATTGCCATTAAAAAACACGGAAGGTGCTGAAATTTAAATGCACTCTTTACCTTTGTCTTGCGTGAAAATATTAATGGATAAAGGCAGCATGTTCCCTTAATTTCCCGTTTATGATGTAACGCCACCCGACCTCACCATGGCGCAATGAATGGGTGGTATTGTAGGTACGCTGATAGATACAATTAGACGGTTGTATTGTCTGGCACTGTCATAGCTGCAACACTGAAATAATATAACTAGCCAGAGAGCACACATGCATTGGCACTATGTCTCCGCGATGCTTGAAAACCCATCAGCAAACATCTCTGTGTTGCAGAAACATCGCCACCGACCATTTGCACCCACCACACGTCGAAACTCCTGGCAGACACATGGTCCAATCCCACCCGTATTAAAAGTACATTTATATGCGGTAATTGATGAGTAGTAATTTCCAGTAACCTGCACAACACTGCTGACTAGTGACGTTGCCGCCGTTGGCTGAATCCGCAGTAGTTATGGTGCTATGATGTTAGATTGTTACAGGGACTGTGATAAATGCAGACCCCTCTATTATGGTTGCGTTAAAAAAAAAAAAGCAAACATTTGTACTCAGATTTCATGGCGGTGTGCTTTTTATACCTTGACAAGTTTTCCTGAGATCAGATTAAAAAAATTCCAAAATATAGCAGCATATTGACGTGTATTCTCTGTATCTTAAAACGTGGCGGGTCGTCAGACTCGGATACACAGCTCTATGGTCCACACAGAGGAAACGAAGAACCTGCACTTTGCTAAGTCACGAAGTTATCTTTTGTCATGTGACTACGTTTACGTGCCTTGACGCAATTAAGATGTTTTCATGTGTTTTTAATGGCGCAGTTACAGAGCATAGCCATGTAAACGCATTAATGGGGGAATCTCATTTATAAAGGCTTCGTGTGACCGAAAAAGATGACAAACATTCATACTTACATTTGTAAGGAGATTTTGGGATTTATAAAGAAAAGGGTACGCTGGGAAAAGAACTCCTACGTTCTGCGAACGAGGCTGACGGGGATGCTGTTTCGACAGAATCCTGTAGAGGGCACTGTGCACGCTAAATTGAAGGCTCCAGGAATGTTTTCTGCTTTTCATTTTACTAAGAGAATAATAATGATTCAAATGTTTTTGGTCACACGGCCATTGGCTCTGAAATTAAACTGTCCTTTTAAATAAAACTGTTTACATTTGCAAACTGTATTGTATGCTGTGTTTGAATGTTCCGATATCGTTATTAGATATTTCACTGCATGTTTTTCAACAAAATGCCCTCTGAAATTGGTACTCTGTCACTAAGACGTACTGTACAAACAATGCATTTTCTGCCCAGGGTAAAGGCTTCTTATTCAGTTTCCCTACAGGGGATAGCTGGGGTCCGTGGGATGTTTGGAAGTTAGTGTCAGGGCATTCTGGTAGAATGTGACCTTTGGCAACAATGGGCTGGACAGCTCTGTGCTCATCTTGTCTCATCTGGGACTCCCACCATCACTGCCACTGAGCATCTCCTCTACAGGCAAACACTGAAGTGCCACCAAGACCAGCAGGTGGCTCTGGGATGCAACCACTTCTGAGGCCAGATGAGGGAGCCACTAATGATGGCTTGAAGAGATATCAGTGTTAGCATGTTCCCCTAATTTCCTGTTTATGATGTAACGCCATCCGACCTCACCGTGGCGTGATGAATGTGTGATATTGTAGGTACGCTGACAGATACAATTAGACGGTTGTATTGTCTGGCACTGTCATGGCTGCAACGCTGAAATAATATAACTAGCCAGAGAGCACACATGCATTGGCACTATATCTCCGCGATGCTTGAAAACCCATCAGCAAACATCTCTGTGTTGCAGAAACATCGCCACCGATCATTTGATTCCATATTCCCCCGATGTTGGCGCGATGTTAAAGTGATCAATATGCAACCTTTAGCCCACTCTTATCTTCCTTTATCAGGCTATATATATACATATATATATATATATACAGGTTAGGTCAAGCTGGGGGAGCATGCGCTGATGCTGCCCCTTGCCGCACCCACCACACGTCGAAACTCCTCGCAGACTCATGGCCCAGTCCCACCCTCGTTATAAGTACTTTTATATGCAGTAATTGATAACTAGTAATTTCCAGTAACCTGCACAACGCTGCTGGCTAGTAACGTTGCCACCGTTGGCTGAATCCGCAATAGTTGTGGTGCTATGATGTTAGATTGTTACAGGGACTGTGATAAATGCAAATGCAGACCCCTCTATTATGGTTGCGTTAAAAAGGTAAACATTTTACTCAGATTTCATGCATTTGGTGGTGTGCTTTTTATACCATGACAAGTTTTCCTAAAATCAGATTCAAATAATTGCAGGCTTTTCGATCCTGAACACAGCTATTCCCAAATCAGGAAGTAATGTTCTGAGTCGGGATGCTCTCCACAGCGCCGTAGTAGAAAGTCCAGTGTTGAGACCAGCATTATAAGCGGTGGTCTGGGCGTTCACTGCAGCGCGGATCAATCTGTCAACCCACGGTTCCTGATTGGGGAAGAGTGTGAACCATCAGTGTAAAAATCCATAACATGCAGCTTGATTATGGCAGAGGACATTGTGCCCAAATATTAAGGGAGGGAGTATTTAGAGATGACAATGATTATCTTCCCAGTGATGATTTGTGGCTTATCCGCTCTTTCAGAGTGCCAAGAGTGATTCTGGTAGAACTGAACGATGAATTTGTCGCGGAACATACCGAAAGGAACTGGCAGACAGATCAGGGATATCCCAGCCCATTTTGAGTTCCATTATTCCTCAAGTTGTGCCTGGTTTTAACCAACTGTCAAGATAATATTTTAAGTTTCCCTAGTGTGGATGTAGTTCAACGTATTTAGAATACATGTGTAATTGCTTCTGAGCATTTTCTGATTTGTATTTTAGTGGGCGGGAAAAAAAAATGTCAGAAAATACTTTGAGAGATCTTACTGTATGTGTCTGACGCATTTGAAAGTATTAACAAAAATGTGTAGTTTTATTTATTAGTTTGCTTTCTGTCATTTTAAGGACCTTTATCACTAGGCTTACAGACATTTTAATATAGCCCATCACTGCCTGTGGCAAGATGCAAGTAAGTCACGTGACACACCCTGTTGGGCCCAGCTTGCTCACCGCGAACATTGTTTTCCCATGACTAGTAAACCAAGGGGAGAAGCTGCGTTGGTGCCTGGTGCAAATTGACAAAGTATGCAGGAAAGTACGCTATCAAATATTCCTCACTGAATGTCATTATAGGCGGGAAAAATAAAGCAATTAGCAAGCAGCAGTGCTGTACTCTACAACTTGTGGATTAATTTGCCAGCCTGCTAGTGACATTCTAGTTAACTTCACAGGCATGACCAGGCAGTGGCGTATCGTGGTTTGTCACATATGCAGGATTCATTACAAGTGGAGAAGTCAGCTGTGTTAAAAATCAGCTAAACTGAAATGGAAGGCTTGTAGTATAAGGGAGAAGGTGAAGGAGAATGTCTTTTATGTGTTTTAAGTTGATTAAGTTTACATATGGTAAAGGTTCATTGTCTCTTCAAATGAGTGCTTGCAAATTTAAGGATCTAGGAAATTAGCTTAGTCTACTGTTGCAATAATACACAGCTGCAGACTCTTAATGCCACTCTCTGGCTCCTTCCGGTTGGTGGACGCATGTGCAGAAAACAAAGAAACAACAACTTTTTTGCTGTTTCACAAGCTTTCAAAGTAGAGTTCCATGGCACCTTTAAACTTAAAGGCCTGTATTTGCAGTAGAATGGTCATGCAATTTGGATTTAACACCAAAAAAATGTCCCTGTGCGTGCAGCATTTAATGAATTACCCCTCTATACTTTTTGCACTGCACTTGAGATCTGAAGAGTCCTTTAATTCAATAGCAAGACCACTACAATTCTCTACATGTACATCAGTTTAACCAATCATTATTTAAACTAATCAAATTTTGTGTCAAACTTCACAATATTTTAAATAACCTCACAGACACAAACCATACGCAAAATAATCCATATTTATTTAATAGAAAAACAAGAATAAGAAGTCTTATCTTAACCTATTCTTATCTTATCCTATGTAATCTTATGTCATACTATCTTACTTTAATCTTAACTTATCCTATCTTAGTCTTATCTTATTCTATGTTATCTTACATTATATACAACCTTATCTTAACCTATTCTTAGTCTTATCCTATGTAATCTTATATCATACAATCTTAGGATTAGTTAAGATAAGGTTAAACTACCTTAATCTTATATTATCCTAAGTACTTGTGAGATGTCTCACCTAATTATTTACGGGTTCTATGAAAAACTATTTACATCACACTGATAGCCCATCTCCACAGCCATCTCCAGGACCCCGGGGATGGCACTTAGCTGATCCAGCGCCTCATCATCAAATATCAGCTCAGCTTGGGCACCCTCATTATCACCATATGAGTAGTGATTCTCTGAATTTTGATTCTTCCCCTGCTTGCAGATGTAAACTGCATGTTGAAAATCATTCCAAAACTGATTACACCAGTAATGAGCAAGGCACTTGGCATCATAGGTCATTTTAGAATAGTTGCATAGATAAAAGTTATGCATCTTATTGAATCTTTCCATTTTCTCAAAAACAACAGAAGGGGAAATAAGTAGGGGTGTCGGACCCGTAACCAGCTCAGATGAGGGGGCTGCAGCTTGCGCTGGAACCTGATACAGAGGGGTGGGATGAACTGTGGCTGGAGGTGAAGATGGGTGTGGAGATGGGCTTACAGGTGAGACTACACATGGTGACGGAGGAGGAGAGTCTGTAAAAAAAGATGGGGATGGAGAGGAGGCAAAAGAGGATGGGACTGGTGATGGAAATAAGAAGGAAGTGGAGGAGAAGGCTGGTGAGCAGGGCTCAGGCTCTGACATTGATGGAGTGCGACACAGGATGGTAGCAACCTCGTCGTCACTCTGGGTGAGATCCACACACGGGATCTTGTCACCCACCTGGATTGAATCAAAGGGGTTACTGAAGGTTAGCAGGTTCTGCAAATTTTTTGTAAATGGCCCCTTCTGTTTTTTACACTTCTTTCTACGGCCTGACCGGCCTCCCGCCGTATTTCTACGGCGTCTTCTGCCCTGCTGAGCCCTGCTGGTCGCCAACGGGATGGGAGCAGATCCAGATATGGTTTGGGAGCTGGGTGCCGGTGGCCCAGTGCGGCATTTCTTCTGACGGCCTCCACTGCTGGTACTGGTTCGTCCTTTTGGATTATAAAGATAGGGGACACACATTTAATTAAAGTGAATCCTTATGTCACTCTACAAGAAAAGTACATCACATACATCACAGATATCGCACTTGGCAGTCAGTATTGCACATTGAGAGAAATTCTGCCATCTTATCGGATATAGGAAACACATGCTTGGGAGACTTATGCGCTGGTCTTGAATTGGGCTGCCTGCATTTCAGCAGGGGAACTTGACCTATAAAAACACACCATGTAGTGCACAGATTCCCTGATATGCAGAACAACAGCGAAAAACAACACTGGAAAGGTTCATGTGCACCAAATTTACAGATGTAGCCGCTTGAATTTTCCCCTGTTTCCATGATGGGGCCTTGGCTGGTCCTTGGCTGGTCCATGACAGGTCCCTGCTGGGCCTTGGGTGGCACCTTGGCTATAATGAGATCCCCCACGATGATGTGTGTAAAGTACTTGCAATGATTTATCCATCCACCAGGGAGAGCAGTGATTATGGAAGCAGAAATGACTTACCTGAAATCAGGTATTGTAACTCCACTGCAGAAAATGAAAATCTAAGGAAGTATAATTTTCTTATATTTAGACAAAATTCCAATTTCATTAATAAACTGACTACACTGCAATAGATGGCCTGAGAAATGTAAGAAATTGTTTCTGTTGTGAGGCAAAGATGGCCTAAAACTAGCAAAATGTGTTTTAGTCAGTTTATTGATGAAATTAGAATTTTGTATTTTACTTCACCTTTTGGAGATAAGGCGGACCCAAGATGTGTGCAATACAATAATTACAGGCCTAAACAAAGTAATACGGTTGCTTGTGGAGAATAAAGGTGGACAGAGTGGAAAATGAAAAATAAAAATGCTTATGGTTCTGTACTGTGCTTGAATAAAACGGACGCATTCCTTAGTCTGTTCTGTCTTTCCTTCTGGCTAACAGTCTGAAAGGCTGCTGATGGCTGCACATTCACAGGAGGGCTGGGGGCAGTCACGATGACGTGTGAATCTGTCATAAACTTCTCTGCTTGGCCACAATGAAAAGAGATATGTTTGCAGGGGATCAAGGTGAGGTTGTTTTCTTAACCTAAGAACACTGAACCAACGGTCAAGCATGGTGGTGGTAGTATCATGCTGTTTTGCTGACAGTACTGTACATGAGAACATTGCAGAAAGACAATGGGATAATGAAGTAGCACTAGATAGATAGACTGGGATTTTTTGTCATAGTACCAGACACAAAAAGAGGAACATAAAAGAAACATAGCATAACAAGTATTTACTGTAACCCTATGGAGTCTGAGGCCTCTCACCCACTTTCAAAGTAGTCTGACAGGCCTTGACATTTTACTGTTTTTCTGAATTGCTAAAACACATGTCCTAAAATCTCTCATCTCCTGTAATCAAACCACTAAGCACAAACTCTAAAATTCAAGCTAAACTCACAAAACCTTACGCTTGTCTTGCAAAATCAAACAATCTTCTCAAAACTATATTATCTTTGCTCAAAAGCAAACACTGTTTTCAGACCATGCATCTCGTCAGTTGGGTAAAGGTACACTACTGAACAGTCATAGCACTCTACAGCAAAAAATGAAAACAGTACCAATCAAAACTGTTGTTGACATGTAAATGAGAAACCGTAAGACTATAATAATAGTTAAAAAAAATTATGGTCGTCTACCATATGACTGATAATTAATATGTAACGTTTGCCATACTCAGTACTCCAGAAAAGTGACTGTAAAGAACAACGCCAAAAAGTAAACAAACGAGAGGCATATTACAGTAAAATGTTGTGCAACTGCCAAGCCAGAGTCACAGAAGAATATTCATCCTGCCTCATCGCCATGTCTCAGGGCTGGGTCTAGCGATGCTATCCCTTGTTGAGTGATGCAGAAAGAATCCTCTGTGTGACCCATTTGTACCTTGACTTCAAAATGCAACTCCTATCCTTCTATGGCACGTATTCTATGTTCTAGTCACTCTTTGGCTTCCTCAAATGTTTAGAAATGTGTGTGAATAGTTTTGAGTCATTGTGTTCAAATGACTACTGTGTGCTGGCTGCGCTTCACTTCTGTGGCCTGTGTTTTCTATTTTGCATCAAAGTTCACCATAGCGCAAAATGTGTTTTGATGAATGGGAATGTGTTTTGAGTTTTGCAAAAAGGATGACTGAGATCTGCAAATTGTGTCTAACTAGGTGACCATGGTTTAAAGTTTTGCCAAAGAAGTAACTGATTCAATAAATGACTTTTGGCAATCGGCAGTTTTGTTCCCAAAACGATTTCTAATATTTCAGCAATTCAGAAAAACTGTTAAATATTTCACCTGTCTAAAAAACATTTATCCCAAAGTGCTACGAATGCTTTTATTCAGCACAAACTCAGCACCAATAATCTGTCAACATTTAGAATGTGATTATTCTATATATATATTTTTTTTTTTTGTTAAAATCTACTTTAAACATACACTTTTCAAAAACTTATTTTCAGTGGTGCTGACAAATTGTAAAAAATCACATTATAAATATTTCTAGCCTAAGCTTGAGTTCTGAAGCTTACAGACATAGGGGATGGCTACACAAAGGTGAATGAGACATTCAGAAAATTGTATGAGGTTTGATTACTAAAGTGTTACAACTTTGAAGTGACTTTGGAGTCACCAGACCTTTGCATACTGTCAATGGCCCATCAGTCTGGACTGTCTGTCACTGCTCTTCACACCAATCAGTTTGGAAAGGCAGTGTGAATTTTACAGGTTTTTTTTTCATTTGCTAAGACAAATACTGCAATACTGAAGTTGCTTTCTCAAAACTCTTCATGCAGTCACCACAACATTTACTTATGTGGGCTAAACTGTTTAGCATTTCACTTTGCTTTCATACAAAATGCAATCAATGACTAAATGCTTCAAAAGCCATGGATTCCTGTCTCACTCACAATATTACATTTTCAGAGGCCAATTTGCACATACCTACATACTGACCCAAAAACTGCTAATAAGACAGTCAAAACTGAAACATGTCATTTTGCTAAATCACTATCAAGACCCTTTCTAAAACAGATTGTAAAAAACACATAATACAAAGAAATTATGTCAGTTGACACAAGATCAAACAATGAATGTTGGATGCCAGGATATTCCTCCAGAGCAATGCCAAGGATGGATCAGGCATGTGGAGATGCTACCCTAGATACTACCCTGTCTTAGCAATTGAAAACAACTGTAAGAAAAGACACAATACTAGCCTTTTTACAGTTTATAACATGCAACGGATTAAACGTCGATGAATAAAATGTGCAATCACATTATTCCAGGAACAATGCAAAACAATAAATGAATATTAGAACAACAAATTGTCACTCCTGATCAGGATGCCAAGCTTCAAAACAGTTCCTGTCTCGTTACTGTATGACATCATAGCGCTGGATTAGTATGTACCGGCATGCTCGCTATCCAAGTACCTAGCCCTGTTTGTCTCCGGTGTTGTAAAAACTTTGGCTGTAGCTTCAGTTTACTTTAAAGTATCAATTATGCCAGAAGCTTGCTAATGGCTACCAAAAGATTCTCGTTGATACTTGTTGTACTTGTGTATGAACTTGTGACCACAACTAAAATGTGTTTTTGTAAAGAAAGCGCCATCTCATGGCAACACCCTGCAAGTGAATAAATGAGCGCGTTCAGACGAGAATTTAGGCACACCCCCCAGAAGGAGGGGGGTTACTCCCGTTGGCTGGCTTTTGCCAATGTGGGACATGTTCACCTGTTACCTTACCATTTGACGTCGCTTTCCTGTTATGTTCAAACACATCACAGCCACAGATTTTACGGATTTCATTGTGCAGTACAGCAGACATGCTGAAAAGAGCCCCGTATTTTTACTGCTTCATGGTAACAAATCACCGTTGGGCTAAAGGTGAACCATTTTATTATTTAGTATCCTAAGACACGTAGTTCCAAAATAAGATAGTTATCACAGACTGCAAGATTCAACAAGACCAGCCAAGCCTGTTCTGACTTTCATTCTTCGAGTGCTGAGATATTCTAGGCATCATTTTGCCGTTCTTACCATGGCTGACTGAACCGGGGATGTCTTCCGGAGCAATCCGGACACTGACGGCGTCATTTGGCAGGAGCCAGTCGATTCTCCGCAGGTAGATGAAGGCAGACATCTTTCGCGTCTTGTCTTTTGCTGGGAAAGTGCAAATCTGAGCTGCTTTGAATGTTTGAATCAAAACTCGAAACGGAATTAGAATTGTTATGATGCGGTTGCTAAGATATGGTGGTCGATTAGTGTCAGCGCGCGGCAAAGTCTTCAAGCACTTTAATCAAATGACCAGACACACGATATATATTGACAAAAGCGCGGAAAGATAATAGAAGCACCGTAAATTTAGAAGACACGCCTAAAAACAGAAAATGTTATAAATAAAATGTATTGAAGTATTTAAATAGAATTCCTTCCTGGCAGCAAGTAACGCGAGAGCTGCAGACGTGACGTTCCACAGACTCCCAGAATTCACAGCGATCGTTAAGCGACCCATTCAATCAGAATAGAAGGAAATGGCGAGGAGACGTTCTTATCTCACACTGGTTTTTATTTACAACTGAATGTTTAGCACACTTGGAAAATTCTGTAATCCATCTTCAGCCATTTCACTCTTCCACTGTAGCAACGCAAAGTGAAGAATTCTGAACAATGATGGCGGCACATTCGCAGCTGCTCCGAACTCTCCAGTGTTCCTCTGACTGTGTTTTATTGGTTTATTTGCTTCCGGTACCAGTATTTTACGCATCCTTGTTCTTCTTTACTGTTGGTGTATGTTTCTTTGATTTTATATTGTATTTTACTTGTACTTTTATCCTTAACATGGCGTCGACAGCCTTGCTCCAAAGACATCTCATTGTATTTGCACAGTGACAGTAACGCTATCTTATCTTGCGAGAGGAAGTAGCATAAGGCTGTACTGCTAACGTTAGCATTAGCAAGCCTAGCAGTGTTGGTAGTAAGGCGTTACTATAATCCCACTACTCTTGTCTGTAAGGAGTAATGTAACTAATTGCCATTAAAAAACACGGAAGGTGCTGAAATTTAAATGCACTCTTTACCTTTGTCTTGCGTGAAAATATTAATGGATAAAGGCAGCATGTTCCCTTAATTTCCCGTTTATGATGTAACGCCACCCGACCTCACCATGGCGCAATGAATGGGTGGTATTGTAGGTACGCTGATAGATACAATTAGACGGTTGTATTGTCTGGCACTGTCATAGCTGCAACACTGAAATAATATAACTAGCCAGAGAGCACACATGCATTGGCACTATGTCTCCGCGATGCTTGAAAACCCATCAGCAAACATCTCTGTGTTGCAGAAACATCGCCACCGACCATTTGCACCCACCACACGTCGAAACTCCTGGCAGACACATGGTCCAATCCCACCCGTATTAAAAGTACATTTATATGCGGTAATTGATGAGTAGTAATTTCCAGTAACCTGCACAACACTGCTGACTAGTGACGTTGCCGCCGTTGGCTGAATCCGCAGTAGTTATGGTGCTATGATGTTAGATTGTTACAGGGACTGTGATAAATGCAGACCCCTCTATTATGGTTGCGTTAAAAAAAAAAAAAGCAAACATTTGTACTCAGATTTCATGGCGGTGTGCTTTTTATACCTTGACAAGTTTTCCTGAGATCAGATTTAAAAAATTCCAAAATATAGCAGCATATTGACGTGTATTCTCTGTATCTTAAAACGTGGCGGGTCGTCAGACTCGGATACACAGCTCTATGGTCCACACAGAGGAAACGAAGAACCTGCACTTTGCTAAGTCACGAAGTTATCTTTTGTCATGTGACTACGTTTACGTGCCTTGACGCAATTAAGATGTTTTCATGTGTTTTTAATGGCGCAGTTACAGAGCATAGCCATGTAAACGCATTAATGGGGGAATCTCATTTATAAAGGCTTCGTGTGACCGAAAAAGATGACAAACATTCATACTTACATTTGTAAGGAGATTTTGGGATTTATAAAGAAAAGGGTACGCTGGGAAAAGAACTCCTACGTTCTGCGAACGAGGCTGACGGGGATGCTGTTTCGACAGAATCCTGTAGAGGGCACTGTGCACGCTAAATTGAAGGCTCCAGGAATGTTTTCTGCTTTTCATTTTACTAAGAGAATAATAATGATTCAAATGTTTTTGGTCACACGGCCATTGGCTCTGAAATTAAACTGTCCTTTTAAATAAAACTGTTTACATTTGCAAACTGTATTGTATGCTGTGTTTGAATGTTCCGATATCGTTATTAGATATTTCACTGCATGTTTTTCAACAAAATGCCCTCTGAAATTGGTACTCTGTCACTAAGACGTACTGTACAAACAATGCATTTTCTGCCCAGGGTAAAGGCTTCTTATTCAGTTTCCCTACAGGGGATAGCTGGGGTCCGTGGGATGTTTGGAAGTTAGTGTCAGGGCATTCTGGTAGAATGTGACCTTTGGCAACAATGGGCTGGACAGCTCTGTGCTCATCTTGTCTCATCTGGGACTCCCACCATCACTGCCACTGAGCATCTCCTCTACAGGCAAACACTGAAGTGCCACCAAGACCAGCAGGTGGCTCTGGGATGCAACCACTTCTGAGGCCAGATGAGGGAGCCACTAATGATGGCTTGAAGAGATATCAGTGTTAGCATGTTCCCCTAATTTCCTGTTTATGATGTAACGCCATCCGACCTCACCGTGGCGTGATGAATGTGTGATATTGTAGGTACGCTGACAGATACAATTAGACGGTTGTATTGTCTGGCACTGTCATGGCTGCAACGCTGAAATAATATAACTAGCCAGAGAGCACACATGCATTGGCACTATATCTCCGCGATGCTTGAAAACCCATCAGCAAACATCTCTGTGTTGCAGAAACATCGCCACCGATCATTTGATTCCATATTCCCCCGATGTTGGCGCGATGTTAAAGTGATCAATATGCAACCTTTAGCCCACTCTTATCTTCCTTTATCAGGCTATATATATACATATATATATATATATACAGGTTAGGTCAAGCTGGGGGAGCATGCGCTGATGCTGCCCCTTGCCGCACCCACCACACGTCGAAACTCCTCGCAGACTCATGGCCCAGTCCCACCCTCGTTATAAGTACTTTTATATGCAGTAATTGATAACTAGTAATTTCCAGTAACCTGCACAACGCTGCTGGCTAGTAACGTTGCCACCGTTGGCTGAATCCGCAATAGTTGTGGTGCTATGATGTTAGATTGTTACAGGGACTGTGATAAATGCAAATGCAGACCCCTCTATTATGGTTGCGTTAAAAAGGTAAACATTTTACTCAGATTTCATGCATTTGGTGGTGTGCTTTTTATACCATGACAAGTTTTCCTAAAATCAGATTCAAATAATTGCAGGCTTTTCGATCCTGAACACAGCTATTCCCAAATCAGGAAGTAATGTTCTGAGTCGGGATGCTCTCCACAGCGCCGTAGTAGAAAGTCCAGTGTTGAGACCAGCATTATAAGCGGTGGTCTGGGCGTTCACTGCAGCGCGGATCAATCTGTCAACCCACGGTTCCTGATTGGGGAAGAGTGTGAACCATCAGTGTAAAAATCCATAACATGCAGCTTGATTATGGCAGAGGACATTGTGCCCAAATATTAAGGGAGGGAGTATTTAGAGATGACAATGATTATCTTCCCAGTGATGATTTGTGGCTTATCCGCTCTTTCAGAGTGCCAAGAGTGATTCTGGTAGAACTGAACGATGAATTTGTCGCGGAACATACCGAAAGGAACTGGCAGACAGATCAGGGATATCCCAGCCCATTTTGAGTTCCATTATTCCTCAAGTTGTGCCTGGTTTTAACCAACTGTCAAGATAATATTTTAAGTTTCCCTAGTGTGGATGTAGTTCAACGTATTTAGAATACATGTGTAATTGCTTCTGAGCATTTTCTGATTTGTATTTTAGTGGGCGGGAAAAAAAAATGTCAGAAAATACTTTGAGAGATCTTACTGTATGTGTCTGACGCATTTGAAAGTATTAACAAAAATGTGTAGTTTTATTTATTAGTTTGCTTTCTGTCATTTTAAGGACCTTTATCACTAGGCTTACAGACATTTTAATATAGCCCATCACTGCCTGTGGCAAGATGCAAGTAAGTCACGTGACACACCCTGTTGGGCCCAGCTTGCTCACCGCGAACATTGTTTTCCCATGACTAGTAAACCAAGGGGAGAAGCTGCGTTGGTGCCTGGTGCAAATTGACAAAGTATGCAGGAAAGTACGCTATCAAATATTCCTCACTGAATGTCATTATAGGCGGGAAAAATAAAGCAATTAGCAAGCAGCAGTGCTGTACTCTACAACTTGTGGATTAATTTGCCAGCCTGCTAGTGACATTCTAGTTAACTTCACAGGCATGACCAGGCAGTGGCGTATCGTGGTTTGTCACATATGCAGGATTCATTACAAGTGGAGAAGTCAGCTGTGTTAAAAATCAGCTAAACTGAAATGGAAGGCTTGTAGTATAAGGGAGAAGGTGAAGGAGAATGTCTTTTATGTGTTTTAAGTTGATTAAGTTTACATATGGTAAAGGTTCATTGTCTCTTCAAATGAGTGCTTGCAAATTTAAGGATCTAGGAAATTAGCTTAGTCTACTGTTGCAATAATACACAGCTGCAGACTCTTAATGCCACTCTCTGGCTCCTTCCGGTTGGTGGACGCATGTGCAGAAAACAAAGAAACAACAACTTTTTTGCTGTTTCACAAGCTTTCAAAGTAGAGTTCCATGGCACCTTTAAACTTAAAGGCCTGTATTTGCAGTAGAATGGTCATGCAATTTGGATTTAACACCAAAAAAATGTCCCTGTGCGTGCAGCATTTAATGAATTACCCCTCTATACTTTTTGCACTGCACTTGAGATCTGAAGAGTCCTTTAATTCAATAGCAAGACCACTACAATTCTCTACATGTACATCAGTTTAACCAATCATTATTTAAACTAATCAAATTTTGTGTCAAACTTCACAATATTTTAAATAACCTCACAGACACAAACCATACGCAAAATAATCCATATTTATTTAATAGAAAAACAAGAATAAGAAGTCTTATCTTAACCTATTCTTATCTTATCCTATGTAATCTTATGTCATACTATCTTACTTTAATCTTAACTTATCCTATCTTAGTCTTATCTTATTCTATGTTATCTTACATTATATACAACCTTATCTTAACCTATTCTTAGTCTTATCCTATGTAATCTTATATCATACAATCTTAGGATTAGTTAAGATAAGGTTAAACTACCTTAATCTTATATTATCCTAAGTACTTGTGAGATGTCTCACCTAATTATTTACGGGTTCTATGAAAAACTATTTACATCACACTGATAGCCCATCTCCACAGCCATCTCCAGGACCCCGGGGATGGCACTTAGCTGATCCAGCGCCTCATCATCAAATATCAGCTCAGCTTGGGCACCCTCATTATCACCATATGAGTAGTGATTCTCTGAATTTTGATTCTTCCCCTGCTTGCAGATGTAAACTGCATGTTGAAAATCATTCCAAAACTGATTACACCAGTAATGAGCAAGGCACTTGGCATCATAGGTCATTTTAGAATAGTTGCATAGATAAAAGTTATGCATCTTATTGAATCTTTCCATTTTCTCAAAAACAACAGAAGGGGAAATAAGTAGGGGTGTCGGACCCGTAACCAGCTCAGATGAGGGGGCTGCAGCTTGCGCTGGAACCTGATACAGAGGGGTGGGATGAACTGTGGCTGGAGGTGAAGATGGGTGTGGAGATGGGCTTACAGGTGAGACTACACATGGTGACGGAGGAGGAGAGTCTGTAAAAAAAGATGGGGATGGAGAGGAGGCAAAAGAGGATGGGACTGGTGATGGAAATAAGAAGGAAGTGGAGGAGAAGGCTGGTGAGCAGGGCTCAGGCTCTGACATTGATGGAGTGCGACACAGGATGGTAGCAACCTCGTCGTCACTCTGGGTGAGATCCACACACGGGATCTTGTCACCCACCTGGATTGAATCAAAGGGGTTACTGAAGGTTAGCAGGTTCTGCAAATTTTTTGTAAATGGCCCCTTCTGTTTTTTACACTTCTTTCTACGGCCTGACCGGCCTCCCGCCGTATTTCTACGGCGTCTTCTGCCCTGCTGAGCCCTGCTGGTCGCCAACGGGATGGGAGCAGATCCAGATATGGTTTGGGAGCTGGGTGCCGGTGGCCCAGTGCGGCATTTCTTCTGACGGCCTCCACTGCTGGTACTGGTTCGTCCTTTTGGATTATAAAGATAGGGGACACACATTTAATTAAAGTGAATCCTTATGTCACTCTACAAGAAAAGTACATCACATACATCACAGATATCGCACTTGGCAGTCAGTATTGCACATTGAGAGAAATTCTGCCATCTTATCGGATATAGGAAACACATGCTTGGGAGACTTATGCGCTGGTCTTGAATTGGGCTGCCTGCATTTCAGCAGGGGAACTTGACCTATAAAAACACACCATGTAGTGCACAGATTCCCTGACATGCAGAACAACAGCGAAAAACAACACTGGAAAGGTTCATGTGCACCAAATTTACAGATGTAGCCGCTTGAATTTTCCCCTGTTTCCATGATGGGGCCTTGGCTGGTCCTTGGCTGGTCCATGACAGGTCCCTGCTGGGCCTTGGGTGGCACCTTGGCTATAATGAGATCCCCCACGATGATGTGTGTAAAGTACTTGCAATGATTTATCCATCCACCAGGGAGAGCAGTGATTATGGAAGCAGAAATGACTTACCTGAAATCAGGTATTGTAACTCCACTGCAGAAAATGAAAATCTAAGGAAGTATAATTTTCTTATATTTAGACAAAATTCCAATTTCATTAATAAACTGACTACACTGCAATAGATGGCCTGAGAAATGTAAGAAATTGTTTCTGTTGTGAGGCAAAGATGGCCTAAAACTAGCAAAATGTGTTTTAGTCAGTTTATTGATGAAATTAGAATTTTGTATTTTACTTCACCTTTTGGAGATAAGGCGGACCCAAGATGTGTGCAATACAATAATTACAGGCCTAAACAAAGTAATACGGTTGCTTGTGGAGAATAAAGGTGGACAGAGTGGAAAATGAAAAATAAAAATGCTTATGGTTCTGTACTGTGCTTGAATAAAACGGACGCATTCCTTAGTCTGTTCTGTCTTTCCTTCTGGCTAACAGTCTGAAAGGCTGCTGATGGCTGCACATTCACAGGAGGGCTGGGGGCAGTCACGATGACGTGTGAATCTGTCATAAACTTCTCTGCTTGGCCACAATGAAAAGAGATATGTTTGCAGGGGATCAAGGTGAGGTTGTTTTCTTAACCTAAGAACACTGAACCAACGGTCAAGCATGGTGGTGGTAGTATCATGCTGTTTTGCTGACAGTACTGTACATGAGAACATTGCAGAAAGACAATGGGATAATGAAGTAGCACTAGATAGATAGACTGGGATTTTTTGTCATAGTACCAGACACAAAAAGAGGAACATAAAAGAAACATAGCATAACAAGTATTTACTGTAACCCTATGGAGTCTGAGGCCTCTCACCCACTTTCAAAGTAGTCTGACAGGCCTTGACATTTTACTGTTTTTCTGAATTGCTAAAACACATGTCCTAAAATCTCTCATCTCCTGTAATCAAACCACTAAGCACAAACTCTAAAATTCAAGCTAAACTCACAAAACCTTACGCTTGTCTTGCAAAATCAAACAATCTTCTCAAAACTATATTATCTTTGCTCAAAAGCAAACACTGTTTTCAGACCATGCATCTCGTCAGTTGGGTAAAGGTACACTACTGAACAGTCATAGCACTCTACAGCAAAAAATGAAAACAGTACCAATCAAAACTGTTGTTGACATGTAAATGAGAAACCGTAAGACTATAATAATAGTTAAAAAAAATTATGGTCGTCTACCATATGACTGATAATTAATATGTAACGTTTGCCATACTCAGTACTCCAGAAAAGTGACTGTAAAGAACAACGCCAAAAAGTAAACAAACGAGAGGCATATTACAGTAAAATGTTGTGCAACTGCCAAGCCAGAGTCACAGAAGAATATTCATCCTGCCTCATCGCCATGTCTCAGGGCTGGGTCTAGCGATGCTATCCCTTGTTGAGTGATGCAGAAAGAATCCTCTGTGTGACCCATTTGTACCTTGACTTCAAAATGCAACTCCTATCCTTCTATGGCACGTATTCTATGTTCTAGTCACTCTTTGGCTTCCTCAAATGTTTAGAAATGTGTGTGAATAGTTTTGAGTCATTGTGTTCAAATGACTACTGTGTGCTGGCTGCGCTTAACTTCTGTGGCCTGTGTTTTCTATTTTGCATCAAAGTTCACCATAGCGCAAAATGTGTTTTGATGAATGGGAATGTGTTTTGAGTTTTGCAAAAAGGATGACTGAGATCTGCAAATTGTGTCTAACTAGGTGACCATGGTTTAAAGTTTTGCCAAAGAAGTAACTGATTCAATAAATGACTTTTGGCAATCGGCAGTTTTGTTCCCAAAACGATTTCTAATATTTCAGCAATTCAGAAAAACTGTTAAATATTTCACCTGTCTAAAAAACATTTATCCCAAAGTGCTACGAATGCTTTTATTCAGCACAAACTCAGCACCAATAATCTGTCAACATTTAGAATGTGATTATTCTATATATATATTTTTTTTTTTTGTTAAAATCTACTTTAAACATACACTTTTCAAAAACTTATTTTCAGTGGTGCTGACAAATTGTAAAAAATCACATTATAAATATTTCTAGCCTAAGCTTGAGTTCTGAAGCTTACAGACATAGGGGATGGCTACACAAAGGTGAATGAGACATTCAGAAAATTGTATGAGGTTTGATTACTAAAGTGTTACAACTTTGAAGTGACTTTGGAGTCACCAGACCTTTGCATACTGTCAATGGCCCATCAGTCTGGACTGTCTGTCACTGCTCTTCACACCAATCAGTTTGGAAAGGCAGTGTGAATTTTACAGGTTTTTTTTTCATTTGCTAAGACAAATACTGCAATACTGAAGTTGCTTTCTCAAAACTCTTCATGCAGTCACCACAACATTTACTTATGTGGGCTAAA
Organism: Brienomyrus brachyistius; assembly: GCF_023856365.1. Taxonomy (NCBI): domain Eukaryota; kingdom Metazoa; phylum Chordata; class Actinopteri; order Osteoglossiformes; family Mormyridae; genus Brienomyrus; species Brienomyrus brachyistius. The sequence goes on from NW_026042830.1 coordinate 41,783, forward strand.
CTGTTTAGCATTTCACTTTGCTTTCATACAAAATGCAATCAATGACTAAATGCTTCAAAAGCCATGGATTCCTGTCTCACTCACAATATTACATTTTCAGAGGCCAATTTGCACATACCTACATACTGACCCAAAAACTGCTAATAAGACAGTCAAAACTGAAACATGTCATTTTGCTAAATCACTATCAAGACCCTTTCTAAAACAGATTGTAAAAAACACATAATACAAAGAAATTATGTCAGTTGACACAAGATCAAACAATGAATGTTGGATGCCAGGATATTCCTCCAGAGCAATGCCAAGGATGGATCAGGCATGTGGAGATGCTACCCTAGATACTACCCTGTCTTAGCAATTGAAAACAACTGTAAGAAAAGACACAATACTAGCCTTTTTACAGTTTATAACATGCAACGGATTAAACGTCGATGAATAAAATGTGCAATCACATTATTCCAGGAACAATGCAAAACAATAAATGAATATTAGAACAACAAATTGTCACTCCTGATCAGGATGCCAAGCTTCAAAACAGTTCCTGTCTCGTTACTGTATGACATCATAGCGCTGGATTAGTATGTACCGGCATGCTCGCTATCCAAGTACCTAGCCCTGTTTGTCTCCGGTGTTGTAAAAACTTTGGCTGTAGCTTCAGTTTACTTTAAAGTATCAATTATGCCAGAAGCTTGCTAATGGCTACCAAAAGATTCTCGTTGATACTTGTTGTACTTGTGTATGAACTTGTGACCACAACTAAAATGTGTTTTTGTAAAGAAAGCGCCATCTCATGGCAACACCCTGCAAGTGAATAAATGAGCGCGTTCAGACGAGAATTTAGGCACACCCCCAGAAGGAGGGGGGTTACTCCCGTTGGCTGGCTTTTGCCAATGTGGGACATGTTCACCTGTTACCTTACCATTTGACGTCGCTTTCCTGTTATGTTCAAACACATCACAGCCACAGATTTTACGGATTTCATTGTGCAGTACAGCAGACATGCTGAAAAGAGCCCCGTATTTTTACTGCTTCATGGTAACAAATCACCGTTGGGCTAAAGGTGAACCATTTTATTATTTAGTATCCTAAGACACGTAGTTCCAAAATAAGATAGTTATCACAGACTGCAAGATTCAACAAGACCAGCCAAGCCTGTTCTGACTTTCATTCTTCGAGTGCTGAGATATTCTAGGCATCATTTTGCCGTTCTTACCATGGCTGACTGAACCGGGGATGTCTTCCGGAGCAATCCGGACACTGACGGCGTCATTTGGCAGGAGCCAGTCGATTCTCCGCAGGTAGATGAAGGCAGACATCTTTCGCGTCTTGTCTTTTGCTGGGAAAGTGCAAATCTGAGCTGCTTTGAATGTTTGAATCAAAACTCGAAACGGAATTAGAATTGTTATGATGCGGTTGCTAAGATATGGTGGTCGATTAGTGTCAGCGCGCGGCAAAGTCTTCAAGCACTTTAATCAAATGACCAGACACACGATATATATTGACAAAAGCGCGGAAAGATAATAGAAGCACCGTAAATTTAGAAGACACGCCTAAAAACAGAAAATGTTATAAATAAAATGTATTGAAGTATTTAAATAGAATTCCTTCCTGGCAGCAAGTAACGCGAGAGCTGCAGACGTGACGTTCCACAGACTCCCAGAATTCACAGCGATCGTTAAGCGACCCATTCAATCAGAATAGAAGGAAATGGCGAGGAGACGTTCTTATCTCACACTGGTTTTTATTTACAACTGAATGTTTAGCACACTTGGAAAATTCTGTAATCCATCTTCAGCCATTTCACTCTTCCACTGTAGCAACGCAAAGTGAAGAATTCTGAACAATGATGGCGGCACATTCGCAGCTGCTCCGAACTCTCCAGTGTTCCTCTGACTGTGTTTTATTGGTTTATTTGCTTCCGGTACCAGTATTTTACGCATCCTTGTTCTTCTTTACTGTTGGTGTATGTTTCTTTGATTTTATATTGTATTTTACTTGTACTTTTATCCTTAACATGGCGTCGACAGCCTTGCTCCAAAGACATCTCATTGTATTTGCACAGTGACAGTAACGCTATCTTATCTTGCGAGAGGAAGTAGCATAAGGCTGTACTGCTAACGTTAGCATTAGCAAGCCTAGCAGTGTTGGTAGTAAGGCGTTACTATAATCCCACTACTCTTGTCTGTAAGGAGTAATGTAACTAATTGCCATTAAAAAACACGGAAGGTGCTGAAATTTAAATGCACTCTTTACCTTTGTCTTGCGTGAAAATATTAATGGATAAAGGCAGCATGTTCCCTTAATTTCCCGTTTATGATGTAACGCCACCCGACCTCACCATGGCGCAATGAATGGGTGGTATTGTAGGTACGCTGATAGATACAATTAGACGGTTGTATTGTCTGGCACTGTCATAGCTGCAACACTGAAATAATATAACTAGCCAGAGAGCACACATGCATTGGCACTATGTCTCCGCGATGCTTGAAAACCCATCAGCAAACATCTCTGTGTTGCAGAAACATCGCCACCGACCATTTGCACCCACCACACGTCGAAACTCCTGGCAGACACATGGTCCAATCCCACCCGTATTAAAAGTACATTTATATGCGGTAATTGATGAGTAGTAATTTCCAGTAACCTGCACAACACTGCTGACTAGTGACGTTGCCGCCGTTGGCTGAATCCGCAGTAGTTATGGTGCTATGATGTTAGATTGTTACAGGGACTGTGATAAATGCAGACCCCTCTATTATGGTTGCGTTAAAAAAAAAAAAAGCAAACATTTGTACTCAGATTTCATGGCGGTGTGCTTTTTATACCTTGACAAGTTTTCCTGAGATCAGATTTAAAAAATTCCAAAATATAGCAGCATATTGACGTGTATTCTCTGTATCTTAAAACGTGGCGGGTCGTCAGACTCGGATACACAGCTCTATGGTCCACACAGAGGAAACGAAGAACCTGCACTTTGCTAAGTCACGAAGTTATCTTTTGTCATGTGACTACGTTTACGTGCCTTGACGCAATTAAGATGTTTTCATGTGTTTTTAATGGCGCAGTTACAGAGCATAGCCATGTAAACGCATTAATGGGGGAATCTCATTTATAAAGGCTTCGTGTGACCGAAAAAGATGACAAACATTCATACTTACATTTGTAAGGAGGATTTTGGGATTTATAAAGAAAAGGGTACGCTGGGAAAAGAACTCCTACGTTCTGCGAACGAGGCTGACGGGGATGCTGTTTCGACAGAATCCTGTAGAGGGCACTGTGCACGCTAAATTGAAGGCTCCAGGAATGTTTTCTGCTTTTCATTTTACTAAGAGAATAATAATGATTCAAATGTTTTTGGTCACACGGCCATTGGCTCTGAAATTAAACTGTCCTTTTAAATAAAACTGTTTACATTTGCAAACTGTATTGTATGCTGTGTTTGAATGTTCCGATATCGTTATTAGATATTTCACTGCATGTTTTTCAACAAAATGCCCTCTGAAATTGGTACTCTGTCACTAAGACGTACTGTACAAACAATGCATTTTCTGCCCAGGGTAAAGGCTTCTTATTCAGTTTCCCTACAGGGGATAGCTGGGGTCCGTGGGATGTTTGGAAGTTAGTGTCAGGGCATTCTGGTAGAATGTGACCTTTGGCAACAATGGGCTGGACAGCTCTGTGCTCATCTTGTCTCATCTGGGACTCCCACCATCACTGCCACTGAGCATCTCCTCTACAGGCAAACACTGAAGTGCCACCAAGACCAGCAGGTGGCTCTGGGATGCAACCACTTCTGAGGCCAGATGAGGGAGCCACTAATGATGGCTTGAAGAGATATCAGTGTTAGCATGTTCCCCTAATTTCCTGTTTATGATGTAACGCCATCCGACCTCACCGTGGCGTGATGAATGTGTGATATTGTAGGTACGCTGACAGATACAATTAGACGGTTGTATTGTCTGGCACTGTCATGGCTGCAACGCTGAAATAATATAACTAGCCAGAGAGCACACATGCATTGGCACTATATCTCCGCGATGCTTGAAAACCCATCAGCAAACATCTCTGTGTTGCAGAAACATCGCCACCGATCATTTGATTCCATATTCCCCCGATGTTGGCGCGATGTTAAAGTGATCAATATGCAACCTTTAGCCCACTCTTATCTTCCTTTATCAGGCTATATATATACATATATATATATATATACAGGTTAGGTCAAGCTGGGGGAGCATGCGCTGATGCTGCCCCTTGCCGCACCCACCACACGTCGAAACTCCTCGCAGACTCATGGCCCAGTCCCACCCTCGTTATAAGTACTTTTATATGCAGTAATTGATAACTAGTAATTTCCAGTAACCTGCACAACGCTGCTGGCTAGTAACGTTGCCACCGTTGGCTGAATCCGCAATAGTTGTGGTGCTATGATGTTAGATTGTTACAGGGACTGTGATAAATGCAAATGCAGACCCCTCTATTATGGTTGCGTTAAAAAGGTAAACATTTTACTCAGATTTCATGCATTTGGTGGTGTGCTTTTTATACCATGACAAGTTTTCCTAAAATCAGATTTAAATAATTGCAGGCTTTTCGATCCTGAACACAGCTATTCCCAAATCAGGAAGTAATGTTCTGAGTCGGGATGCTCTCCACAGCGCCGTAGTAGAAAGTCCAGTGTTGAGACCAGCATTATAAGCGGTGGTCTGGGCGTTCACTGCAGCGCGGATCAATCTGTCAACCCACGGTTCCTGATTGGGGAAGAGTGTGAACCATCAGTGTAAAAATCCATAACATGCAGCTTGATTATGGCAGAGGACATTGTGCCCAAATATTAAGGGAGGGAGTATTTAGAGATGACAATGATTATCTTCCCAGTGATGATTTGTGGCTTATCCGCTCTTTCAGAGTGCCAAGAGTGATTCTGGTAGAACTGAACGATGAATTTGTCGCGGAACATACCGAAAGGAACTGGCAGACAGATCAGGGATATCCCAGCCCATTTTGAGTTCCATTATTCCTCAAGTTGTGCCTGGTTTTAACCAACTGTCAAGATAATATTTTAAGTTTCCCTAGTGTGGATGTAGTTCAACGTATTTAGAATACATGTGTAATTGCTTCTGAGCATTTTCTGATTTGTATTTTAGTGGGCGGGAAAAAAAAATGTCAGAAAATACTTTGAGAGATCTTACTGTATGTGTCTGACGCATTTGAAAGTATTAACAAAAATGTGTAGTTTTATTTATTAGTTTGCTTTCTGTCATTTTAAGGACCTTTATCACTAGGCTTACAGACATTTTAATATAGCCCATCACTGCCTGTGGCAAGATGCAAGTAAGTCACGTGACACACCCTGTTGGGCCCAGCTTGCTCACCGCGAACATTGTTTTCCCATGACTAGTAAACCAAGGGGAGAAGCTGCGTTGGTGCCTGGTGCAAATTGACAAAGTATGCAGGAAAGTACGCTATCAAATATTCCTCACTGAATGTCATTATAGGCGGGAAAAATAAAGCAATTAGCAAGCAGCAGTGCTGTACTCTACAACTTGTGGATTAATTTGCCAGCCTGCTAGTGACATTCTAGTTAACTTCACAGGCATGACCAGGCAGTGGCGTATCGTGGTTTGTCACATATGCAGGATTCATTACAAGTGGAGAAGTCAGCTGTGTTAAAAATCAGCTAAACTGAAATGGAAGGCTTGTAGTATAAGGGAGAAGGTGAAGGAGAATGTCTTTTATGTGTTTTAAGTTGATTAAGTTTACATATGGTAAAGGTTCATTGTCTCTTCAAATGAGTGCTTGCAAATTTAAGGATCTAGGAAATTAGCTTAGTCTACTGTTGCAATAATACACAGCTGCAGACTCTTAATGCCACTCTCTGGCTCCTTCCGGTTGGTGGACGCATGTGCAGAAAACAAAGAAACAACAACTTTTTTGCTGTTTCACAAGCTTTCAAAGTAGAGTTCCATGGCACCTTTAAACTTAAAGGCCTGTATTTGCAGTAGAATGGTCATGCAATTTGGATTTAACACCAAAAAAATGTCCCTGTGCGTGCAGCATTTAATGAATTACCCCTCTATACTTTTTGCACTGCACTTGAGATCTGAAGAGTCCTTTAATTCAATAGCAAGACCACTACAATTCTCTACATGTACATCAGTTTAACCAATCATTATTTAAACTAATCAAATTTTGTGTCAAACTTCACAATATTTTAAATAACCTCACAGACACAAACCATACGCAAAATAATCCATATTTATTTAATAGAAAAACAAGAATAAGAAGTCTTATCTTAACCTATTCTTATCTTATCCTATGTAATCTTATGTCATACTATCTTACTTTAATCTTAACTTATCCTATCTTAGTCTTATCTTATTCTATGTTATCTTACATTATATACAACCTTATCTTAACCTATTCTTAGTCTTATCCTATGTAATCTTATATCATACAATCTTAGGATTAGTTAAGATAAGGTTAAACTACCTTAATCTTATATTATCCTAAGTACTTGTGAGATGTCTCACCTAATTATTTACAGGTTCTATGAAAAACTATTTACATCACACTGATAGCCCATCTCCACAGCCATCTCCAGGACCCCGGGGATGGCACTTAGCTGATCCAGCGCCTCATCATCAAATATCAGCTCAGCTTGGGCACCCTCATTATCACCATATGAGTAGTGATTCTCTGAATTTTGATTCTTCCCCTGCTTGCAGATGTAAACTGCATGTTGAAAATCATTCCAAAACTGATTACACCAGTAATGAGCAAGGCACTTGGCATCATAGGTCATTTTAGAATAGTTGCATAGATAAAAGTTATGCATCTTATTGAATCTTTCCATTTTCTCAAAAACAACAGAAGGGGAAATAAGTAGGGGTGTCGGACCCGTAACCAGCTCAGATGAGGGGGCTGCAGCTTGCGCTGGAACCTGATACAGAGGGGTGGGATGAACTGTGGCTGGAGGTGAAGATGGGTGTGGAGATGGGCTTACAGGTGAGACTACACATGGTGACGGAGGAGGAGAGTCTGTAAAAAAAGATGGGGATGGAGAGGAGGCAAAAGAGGATGGGACTGGTGATGGAAATAAGAAGGAAGTGGAGGAGAAGGCTGGTGAGCAGGGCTCAGGCTCTGACATTGATGGAGTGCGACACAGGATGGTAGCAACCTCGTCGTCACTCTGGGTGAGATCCACACACGGGATCTTGTCACCCACCTGGATTGAATCAAAGGGGTTACTGAAGGTTAGCAGGTTCTGCAAATTTTTTGTAAATGGCCCCTTCTGTTTTTTACACTTCTTTCTACGGCCTGACCGGCCTCCCGCCGTATTTCTACGGCGTCTTCTGCCCTGCTGAGCCCTGCTGGTCGCCAACGGGATGGGAGCAGATCCAGATATGGTTTGGGAGCTGGGTGCCGGTGGCCCAGTGCGGCATTTCTTCTGACGGCCTCCACTGCTGGTACTGGTTCGTCCTTTTGGATTATAAAGATAGGGGACACACATTTAATTAAAGTGAATCCTTATGTCACTCTACAAGAAAAGTACATCACATACATCACAGATATCGCACTTGGCAGTCAGTATTGCACATTGAGAGAAATTCTGCCATCTTATCGGATATAGGAAACACATGCTTGGGAGACTTATGCGCTGGTCTTGAATTGGGCTGCCTGCATTTCAGCAGGGGAACTTGACCTATAAAAACACACCATGTAGTGCACAGATTCCCTGACATGCAGAACAACAGCGAAAAACAACACTGGAAAGGTTCATGTGCACCAAATTTACAGATGTAGCCGCTTGAATTTTCCCCTGTTTCCATGATGGGGCCTTGGCTGGTCCTTGGCTGGTCCATGACAGGTCCCTGCTGGGCCTTGGGTGGCACCTTGGCTATAATGAGATCCCCCACGATGATGTGTGTAAAGTACTTGCAATGATTTATCCATCCACCAGGGAGAGCAGTGATTATGGAAGCAGAAATGACTTACCTGAAATCAGGTATTGTAACTCCACTGCAGAAAATGAAAATCTAAGGAAGTATAATTTTCTTATATTTAGACAAAATTCCAATTTCATTAATAAACTGACTACACTGCAATAGATGGCCTGAGAAATGTAAGAAATTGTTTCTGTTGTGAGGCAAAGATGGCCTAAAACTAGCAAAATGTGTTTTAGTCAGTTTATTGATGAAATTAGAATTTTGTATTTTACTTCACCTTTTGGAGATAAGGCGGACCCAAGATGTGTGCAATACAATAATTACAGGCCTAAACAAAGTAATACGGTTGCTTGTGGAGAATAAAGGTGGACAGAGTGGAAAATGAAAAATAAAAATGCTTATGGTTCTGTACTGTGCTTGAATAAAACGGACGCATTCCTTAGTCTGTTCTGTCTTTCCTTCTGGCTAACAGTCTGAAAGGCTGCTGATGGCTGCACATTCACAGGAGGGCTGGGGGCAGTCACGATGACGTGTGAATCTGTCATAAACTTCTCTGCTTGGCCACAATGAAAAGAGATATGTTTGCAGGGGATCAAGGTGAGGTTGTTTTCTTAACCTAAGAACACTGAACCAACGGTCAAGCATGGTGGTGGTAGTATCATGCTGTTTTGCTGACAGTACTGTACATGAGAACATTGCAGAAAGACAATGGGATAATGAAGTAGCACTAGATAGATAGACTGGGATTTTTTGTCATAGTACCAGACACAAAAAGAGGAACATAAAAGAAACATAGCATAACAAGTATTTACTGTAACCCTATGGAGTCTGAGGCCTCTCACCCACTTTCAAAGTAGTCTGACAGGCCTTGACATTTTACTGTTTTTCTGAATTGCTAAAACACATGTCCTAAAATCTCTCATCTCCTGTAATCAAACCACTAAGCACAAACTCTAAAATTCAAGCTAAACTCACAAAACCTTACGCTTGTCTTGCAAAATCAAACAATCTTCTCAAAACTATATTATCTTTGCTCAAAAGCAAACACTGTTTTCAGACCATGCATCTCGTCAGTTGGGTAAAGGTACACTACTGAACAGTCATAGCACTCTACAGCAAAAAATGAAAACAGTACCAATCAAAACTGTTGTTGACATGTAAATGAGAAACCGTAAGACTATAATAATAGTTAAAAAAAATTATGGTCGTCTACCATATGACTGATAATTAATATGTAACGTTTGCCATACTCAGTACTCCAGAAAAGTGACTGTAAAGAACAACGCCAAAAAGTAAACAAACGAGAGGCATATTACAGTAAAATGTTGTGCAACTGCCAAGCCAGAGTCACAGAAGAATATTCATCCTGCCTCATCGCCATGTCTCAGGGCTGGGTCTAGCGATGCTATACCTTGTTGAGTGATGCAGAAAGAATCCTCTGTGTGACCCATTTGTACCTTGACTTCAAAATGCAACTCCTATCCTTCTATGGCACGTATTCTATGTTCTAGTCACTCTTTGGCTTCCTCAAATGTTTAGAAATGTGTGTGAATAGTTTTGAGTCATTGTGTTCAAATGACTACTGTGTGCTGGCTGCGCTTAACTTCTGTGGCCTGTGTTTTCTATTTTGCATCAAAGTTCACCATAGCGCAAAATGTGTTTTGATGAATGGGAATGTGTTTTGAGTTTTGCAAAAAGGATGACTGAGATCTGCAAATTGTGTCTAACTAGGTGACCATGGTTTAAAGTTTTGCCAAAGAAGTAACTGATTCAATAAATGACTTTTGGCAATCGGCAGTTTTGTTCCCAAAACGATTTCTAATATTTCAGCAATTCAGAAAAACTGTTAAATATTTCACCTGTCTAAAAAACATTTATCCCAAAGTGCTACGAATGCTTTTATTCAGCACAAACTCAGCACCAATAATCTGTCAACATTTAGAATGTGATTATTCTATATATATTTTTTTTTTTTGTTAAAATCTACTTTAAACATACACTTTTCAAAAACTTATTTTCAGTGGTGCTGACAAATTGTAAAAAATCACATTATAAATATTTCTAGCCTAAGCTTGAGTTCTGAAGCTTACAGACATAGGGGATGGCTACACAAAGGTGAATGAGACATTCAGAAAATTGTATGAGGTTTGATTACTAAAGTGTTACAACTTTGAAGTGACTTTGGAGTCACCAGACCTTTGCATACTGTCAATGGCCCATCAGTCTGGACTGTCTGTCACTGCTCTTCACACCAATCAGTTTGGAAAGGCAGTGTGAATTTTACAGGTTTTTTTTTCATTTGCTAAGACAAATACTGCAATACTGAAGTTGCTTTCTCAAAACTCTTCATGCAGTCACCACAACATTTACTTATGTGGGCTAAACTGTTTAGCATTTCACTTTGCTTTCATACAAAATGCAATCAATGACTAAATGCTTCAAAAGCCATGGATTCCTGTCTCACTCACAATATTACATTTTCAGAGGCCAATTTGCACATACCTACATACTGACCCAAAAACTGCTAATAAGACAGTCAAAACTGAAACATGTCATTTTGCTAAATCACTATCAAGACCCTTTCTAAAACAGATTGTAAAAAACACATAATACAAAGAAATTATGTCAGTTGACACAAGATCAAACAATGAATGTTGGATGCCAGGATATTCCTCCAGAGCAATGCCAAGGATGGATCAGGCATGTGGAGATGCTACCCTAGATACTACCCTGTCTTAGCAATTGAAAACAACTGTAAGAAAAGACACAATACTAGCCTTTTTACAGTTTATAACATGCAACGGATTAAACGTCGATGAATAAAATGTGCAATCACATTATTCCAGGAACAATGCAAAACAATAAATGAATATTAGAACAACAAATTGTCACTCCTGATCAGGATGCCAAGCTTCAAAACAGTTCCTGTCTCGTTACTGTATGACATCATAGCGCTGGATTAGTATGTACCGGCATGCTCGCTATCCAAGTACCTAGCCCTGTTTGTCTCCGGTGTTGTAAAAACTTTGGCTGTAGCTTCAGTTTACTTTAAAGTATCAATTATGCCAGAAGCTTGCTAATGGCTACCAAAAGATTCTCGTTGATACTTGTTGTACTTGTGTATGAACTTGTGACCACAACTAAAATGTGTTTTTGTAAAGAAAGCGCCATCTCATGGCAACACCCTGCAAGTGAATAAATGAGCGCGTTCAGACGAGAATTTAGGCACACCCCCAGAAGGAGGGGGGTTACTCCCGTTGGCTGGCTTTTGCCAATGTGGGACATGTTCACCTGTTACCTTACCATTTGACGTCGCTTTCCTGTTATGTTCAAACACATCACAGCCACAGATTTTACGGATTTCATTGTGCAGTACAGCAGACATGCTGAAAAGAGCCCCGTATTTTTACTGCTTCATGGTAACAAATCACCGTTGGGCTAAAGGTGAACCATTTTATTATTTAGTATCCTAAGACACGTAGTTCCAAAATAAGATAGTTATCACAGACTGCAAGATTCAACAAGACCAGCCAAGCCTGTTCTGACTTTCATTCTTCGAGTGCTGAGATATTCTAGGCATCATTTTGCCGTTCTTACCATGGCTGACTGAACCGGGGATGTCTTCCGGAGCAATCCGGACACTGACGGCGTCATTTGGCAGGAGCCAGTCGGTTCTCCGCAGGTAGATGAAGGCAGACATCTTTCGCGTCTTGTCTTTTGCTGGGAAAGTGCAAATCTGAGCTGCTTTGAATGTTTGAATCAAAACTCGAAACGGAATTAGAATTGTTATGATGCGGTTGCTAAGATATGGTGGTCGATTAGTGTCAGCGCGCCGCAAAGTCTTCAAGCACTTTAATCAAATGACCAGACACACGATATATATTGACAAAAGCGCGGAAAGATAATAGAAGCACCGTAAATTTAGAAGACACGCCTAAAAACAGAAAATGTTATAAATAAAATGTATTGAAGTATTTAAATAGAATTCCTTCCTGGCAGCAAGTAACGCGAGAGCTGCAGACGTGACGTTCCACAGACTCCCAGAATTCACAGCGATCGTTAAGCGACCCATTCAATCAGAATAGAAGGAAATGGCGAGGAGACGTTCTTATCTCACACTGGTTTTTATTTACAACTGAATGTTTAGCACACTTGGAAAATTCTGTAATCCATCTTCAGCCATTTCACTCTTCCACTGTAGCAACGCAAAGTGAAGAATTCTGAACAATGATGGCGGCACATTCGCAGCTGCTCCGAACTCTCCAGTGTTCCTCTGACTGTGTTTTATTGGTTTATTTGCTTCCGGTACCAGTATTTTACGCATCCTTGTTCTTCTTTACTGTTGGTGTATGTTTCTTTGATTTTATATTGTATTTTACTTGTACTTTTATCCTTAACATGGCGTCGACAGCCTTGCTCCAAAGACATCTCATTGTATTTGCACAGTGACAGTAACGCTATCTTATCTTGCGAGAGGAAGTAGCATAAGGCTGTACTGCTAACGTTAGCATTAGCAAGCCTAGCAGTGTTGGTAGTAAGGCGTTACTATAATCCCACTACTCTTGTCTGTAAGGAGTAATGTAACTAATTGCCATTAAAAAACACGGAAGGTGCTGAAATTTAAATGCACTCTTTACCTTTGTCTTGCGTGAAAATATTAATGGATAAAGGCAGCATGTTCCCTTAATTTCCCGTTTATGATGTAACGCCACCCGACCTGACCATGGCGCAATGAATGGGTGGTATTGTAGGTACGCTGATAGATACAATTAGACGGTTGTATTGTCTGGCACTGTCATAGCTGCAACACTGAAATAATATAACTAGCCAGAGAGCACACATGCATTGGCACTATGTCTCCGCGATGCTTGAAAACCCATCAGCAAACATCTCTGTGTTGCAGAAACATCGCCACCGACCATTTGCACCCACCACACGTCGAAACTCCTGGCAGACACATGGTCCAATCCCACCCGTATTAAAAGTACATTTATATGCGGTAATTGATGAGTAGTAATTTCCAGTAACCTGCACAACACTGCTGACTAGTGACGTTGCCGCCGTTGGCTGAATCCGCAGTAGTTATGGTGCTATGATGTTAGATTGTTACAGGGACTGTGATAAATGCAGACCCCTCTATTATGGTTGCGTTAAAAAAAAAAAAAGCAAACATTTGTACTCAGATTTCATGGCGGTGTGCTTTTTATACCTTGACAAGTTTTCCTGAGATCAGATTAAAAAAATTCCAAAATATAGCAGCATATTGACGTGTATTCTCTGTATCTTAAAACGTGGCGGGTCGTCAGACTCGGATACACAGCTCTATGGTCCACACAGAGGAAACGAAGAACCTGCACTTTGCTAAGTCACGAAGTTATCTTTTGTCATGTGACTACGTTTACGTGCCTTGACGCAATTAAGATGTTTTCATGTGTTTTTAATGGCGCAGTTACAGAGCATAGCCATGTAAACGCATTAATGGGGGAATCTCATTTATAAAGGCTTCGTGTGACCGAAAAAGATGACAAACATTCATACTTACATTTGTAAGGAGATTTTGGGATTTATAAAGAAAAGGGTACGCTGGGAAAAGAACTCCTACGTTCTGCGAACGAGGCTGACGGGGATGCTGTTTCGACAGAATCCTGTAGAGGGCACTGTGCACGCTAAATTGAAGGCTCCAGGAATGTTTTCTGCTTTTCATTTTACTAAGAGAATAATAATGATTCAAATGTTTTTGGTCACACGGCCATTGGCTCTGAAATTAAACTGTCCTTTTAAATAAAACTGTTTACATTTGCAAACTGTATTGTATGCTGTGTTTGAATGTTCCGATATCGTTATTAGATATTTCACTGCATGTTTTTCAACAAAATGCCCTCTGAAATTGGTACTCTGTCACTAAGACGTACTGTACAAACAATGCATTTTCTGCCCAGGGTAAAGGCTTCTTATTCAGTTTCCCTACAGGGGATAGCTGGGGTCCGTGGGATGTTTGGAAGTTAGTGTCAGGGCATTCTGGTAGAATGTGACCTTTGGCAACAATGGGCTGGACAGCTCTGTGCTCATCTTGTCTCATCTGGGACTCCCACCATCACTGCCACTGAGCATCTCCTCTACAGGCAAACACTGAAGTGCCACCAAGACCAGCAGGTGGCTCTGGGATGCAACCACTTCTGAGGCCAGATGAGGGAGCCACTAATGATGGCTTGAAGAGATATCAGTGTTAGCATGTTCCCCTAATTTCCTGTTTATGATGTAACGCCATCCGACCTCACCGTGGCGTGATGAATGTGTGATATTGTAGGTACGCTGACAGATACAATTAGACGGTTGTATTGTCTGGCACTGTCATGGCTGCAACGCTGAAATAATATAACTAGCCAGAGAGCACACATGCATTGGCACTATATCTCCGCGATGCTTGAAAACCCATCAGCAAACATCTCTGTGTTGCAGAAACATCGCCACCGATCATTTGATTCCATATTCCCCCGATGTTGGCGCGATGTTAAAGTGATCAATATGCAACCTTTAGCCCACTCTTATCTTCCTTTATCAGGCTATATATATACATATATATATATATATATATACAGGTTAGGTCAAGCTGGGGGAGCATGCGCTGATGCTGCCCCTTGCCGCACCCACCACACGTCGAAACTCCTCGCAGACTCATGGCCCAGTCCCACCCTCGTTATAAGTACTTTTATATGCAGTAATTGATAACTAGTAATTTCCAGTAACCTGCACAACGCTGCTGGCTAGTAACGTTGCCACCGTTGGCTGAATCCGCAATAGTTGTGGTGCTATGATGTTAGATTGTTACAGGGACTGTGATAAATGCAAATGCAGACCCCTCTATTATGGTTGCGTTAAAAAGGTAAACATTTTACTCAGATTTCATGCATTTGGTGGTGTGCTTTTTATACCATGACAAGTTTTCCTAAAATCAGATTTAAATAATTGCAGGCTTTTCGATCCTGAACACAGCTATTCCCAAATCAGGAAGTAATGTTCTGAGTCGGGATGCTCTCCACAGCGCCGTAGTAGAAAGTCCAGTGTTGAGACCAGCATTATAAGCGGTGGTCCGGGCGTTCACTGCAGCGCGGATCAATCTGTCAACCCACGGTTCCTGATTGGGGAAGAGTGTGAACCATCAGTGTAAAAATCCATAACATGCAGCTTGATTATGGCAGAGGACATTGTGCCCAAATATTAAGGGAGGGAGTATTTAGAGATGACAATGATTATCTTCCCAGTGATGATTTGTGGCTTATCCGCTCTTTCAGAGTGCCAAGAGTGATTCTGGTAGAACTGAACGATGAATTTGTCGCGGAACATACCGAAAGGAACTGGCAGACAGATCAGGGATATCCCAGCCCATTTTGAGTTCCATTATTCCTCAAGTTGTGCCTGGTTTTAACCAACTGTCAAGATAATATTTTAAGTTTCCCTAGTGTGGATGTAGTTCAACGTATTTAGAATACATGTGTAATTGCTTCTGAGCATTTTCTGATTTGTATTTTAGTGGGCGGGAAAAAAAAATGTCAGAAAATACTTTGAGAGATCTTACTGTATGTGTCTGACGCATTTGAAAGTATTAACAAAAATGTGTAGTTTTATTTATTAGTTTGCTTTCTGTCATTTTAAGGACCTTTATCACTAGGCTTACAGACATTTTAATATAGCCCATCACTGCCTGTGGCAAGATGCAAGTAAGTCACGTGACACACCCTGTTGGGCCCAGCTTGCTCACCGCGAACATTGTTTTCCCATGACTAGTAAACCAAGGGGAGAAGCTGCGTTGGTGCCTGGTGCAAATTGACAAAGTATGCAGGAAAGTACGCTATCAAATATTCCTCACTGAATGTCATTATAGGCGGGAAAAATAAAGCAATTAGCAAGCAGCAGTGCTGTACTCTACAACTTGTG
Source organism: Brienomyrus brachyistius (assembly GCF_023856365.1). NCBI lineage: Eukaryota > Metazoa > Chordata > Actinopteri > Osteoglossiformes > Mormyridae > Brienomyrus > Brienomyrus brachyistius. The sequence continues at coordinate 57,664 of NW_026042830.1, forward strand.
GATTAATTTGCCAGCCTGCTAGTGACATTCTAGTTAACTTCACAGGCATGACCAGGCAGTGGCGTATCGTGGTTTGTCACATATGCAGGATTCATTACAAGTGGAGAAGTCAGCTGTGTTAAAAATCAGCTAAACTGAAATGGAAGGCTTGTAGTATAAGGGAGAAGGTGAAGGAGAATGTCTTTTATGTGTTTTAAGTTGATTAAGTTTACATATGGTAAAGGTTCATTGTCTCTTCAAATGAGTGCTTGCAAATTTAAGGATCTAGGAAATTAGCTTAGTCTACTGTTGCAATAATACACAGCTGCAGACTCTTAATGCCACTCTCTGGCTCCTTCCGGTTGGTGGACGCATGTGCAGAAAACAAAGAAACAACAACTTTTTTGCTGTTTCACAAGCTTTCAAAGTAGAGTTCCATGGCACCTTTAAACTTAAAGGCCTGTATTTGCAGTAGAATGGTCATGCAATTTGGATTTAACACCAAAAAAATGTCCCTGTGCGTGCAGCATTTAATGAATTACCCCTCTATACTTTTTGCACTGCACTTGAGATCTGAAGAGTCCTTTAATTCAATAGCAAGACCACTACAATTCTCTACATGTACATCAGTTTAACCAATCATTATTTAAACTAATCAAATTTTGTGTCAAACTTCACAATATTTTAAATAACCTCACAGACACAAACCATACGCAAAATAATCCATATTTATTTAATAGAAAAACAAGAATAAGAAGTCTTATCTTAACCTATTCTTATCTTATCCTATGTAATCTTATGTCATACTATCTTACTTTAATCTTAACTTATCCTATCTTAGTCTTATCTTATTCTATGTTATCTTACATTATATACAACCTTATCTTAACCTATTCTTAGTCTTATCCTATGTAATCTTATATCATACAATCTTAGGATTAGTTAAGATAAGGTTAAACTACCTTAATCTTATATTATCCTAAGTACTTGTGAGATGTCTCACCTAATTATTTACAGGTTCTATGAAAAACTATTTACATCACACTGATAGCCCATCTCCACAGCCATCTCCAGGACCCCGGGGATGGCACTTAGCTGATCCAGCGCCTCATCATCAAATATCAGCTCAGCTTGGGCACCCTCATTATCACCATATGAGTAGTGATTCTCTGAATTTTGATTCTTCCCCTGCTTGCAGATGTAAACTGCATGTTGAAAATCATTCCAAAACTGATTACACCAGTAATGAGCAAGGCACTTGGCATCATAGGTCATTTTAGAATAGTTGCATAGATAAAAGTTATGCATCTTATTGAATCTTTCCATTTTCTCAAAAACAACAGAAGGGGAAATAAGTAGGGGTGTCGGACCCGTAACCAGCTCAGATGAGGGGGCTGCAGCTTGCGCTGGAACCTGATACAGAGGGGTGGGATGAACTGTGGCTGGAGGTGAAGATGGGTGTGGAGATGGGCTTACAGGTGAGACTACACATGGTGACGGAGGAGGAGAGTCTGTAAAAAAAGATGGGGATGGAGAGGAGGCAAAAGAGGATGGGACTGGTGATGGAAATAAGAAGGAAGTGGAGGAGAAGGCTGGTGAGCAGGGCTCAGGCTCTGACATTGATGGAGTGCGACACAGGATGGTAGCAACCTCGTCGTCACTCTGGGTGAGATCCACACACGGGATCTTGTCACCCACCTGGATTGAATCAAAGGGGTTACTGAAGGTTAGCAGGTTCTGCAAATTTTTTGTAAATGGCCCCTTCTGTTTTTTACACTTCTTTCTACGGCCTGACCGGCCTCCCGCCGTATTTCTACGGCGTCTTCTGCCCTGCTGAGCCCTGCTGGTCGCCAACGGGATGGGAGCAGATCCAGATATGGTTTGGGAGCTGGGTGCCGGTGGCCCAGTGCGGCATTTCTTCTGACGGCCTCCACTGCTGGTACTGGTTCGTCCTTTTGGATTATAAAGATAGGGGACACACATTTAATTAAAGTGAATCCTTATGTCACTCTACAAGAAAAGTACATCACATACATCACAGATATCGCACTTGGCAGTCAGTATTGCACATTGAGAGAAATTCTGCCATCTTATCGGATATAGGAAACACATGCTTGGGAGACTTATGCGCTGGTCTTGAATTGGGCTGCCTGCATTTCAGCAGGGGAACTTGACCTATAAAAACACACCATGTAGTGCACAGATTCCCTGACATGCAGAACAACAGCGAAAAACAACACTGGAAAGGTTCATGTGCACCAAATTTACAGATGTAGCCGCTTGAATTTTCCCCTGTTTCCATGATGGGGCCTTGGCTGGTCCTTGGCTGGTCCATGACAGGTCCCTGCTGGGCCTTGGGTGGCACCTTGGCTATAATGAGATCCCCCACGATGATGTGTGTAAAGTACTTGCAATGATTTATCCATCCACCAGGGAGAGCAGTGATTATGGAAGCAGAAATGACTTACCTGAAATCAGGTATTGTAACTCCACTGCAGAAAATGAAAATCTAAGGAAGTATAATTTTCTTATATTTAGACAAAATTCCAATTTCATTAATAAACTGACTACACTGCAATAGATGGCCTGAGAAATGTAAGAAATTGTTTCTGTTGTGAGCCAAAGATGGCCTAAAACTAGCAAAATGTGTTTTAGTCAGTTTATTGATGAAATTAGAATTTTGTATTTTACTTCACCTTTTGGAGATAAGGCGGACCCAAGATGTGTGCAATACAATAATTACAGGCCTAAACAAAGTAATACGGTTGCTTGTGGAGAATAAAGGTGGACAGAGTGGAAAATGAAAAATAAAAATGCTTATGGTTCTGTACTGTGCTTGAATAAAACGGACGCATTCCTTAGTCTGTTCTGTCTTTCCTTCTGGCTAACAGTCTGAAAGGCTGCTGATGGCTGCACATTCACAGGAGGGCTGGGGGCAGTCACGATGACGTGTGAATCTGTCATAAACTTCTCTGCTTGGCCACAATGAAAAGAGATATGTTTGCAGGGGATCAAGGTGAGGTTGTTTTCTTAACCTAAGAACACTGAACCAACGGTCAAGCATGGTGGTGGTAGTATCATGCTGTTTTGCTGACAGTACTGTACATGAGAACATTGCAGAAAGACAATGGGATAATGAAGTAGCACTAGATAGATAGACTGGGATTTTTTGTCATAGTACCAGACACAAAAAGAGGAACATAAAAGAAACATAGCATAACAAGTATTTACTGTAACCCTATGGAGTCTGAGGCCTCTCACCCACTTTCAAAGTAGTCTGACAGGCCTTGACATTTTACTGTTTTTCTGAATTGCTAAAACACATGTCCTAAAATCTCTCATCTCCTGTAATCAAACCACTAAGCACAAACTCTAAAATTCAAGCTAAACTCACAAAACCTTACGCTTGTCTTGCAAAATCAAACAATCTTCTCAAAACTATATTATCTTTGCTCAAAAGCAAACACTGTTTTCAGACCATGCATCTCGTCAGTTGGGTAAAGGTACACTACTGAACAGTCATAGCACTCTACAGCAAAAAATGAAAACAGTACCAATCAAAACTGTTGTTGACATGTAAATGAGAAACCGTAAGACTATAATAATAGTTAAAAAAAATTATGGTCGTCTACCATATGACTGATAATTAATATGTAACGTTTGCCATACTCAGTACTCCAGAAAAGTGACTGTAAAGAACAACGCCAAAAAGTAAACAAACGAGAGGCATATTACAGTAAAATGTTGTGCAACTGCCAAGCCAGAGTCACAGAAGAATATTCATCCTGCCTCATCGCCATGTCTCAGGGCTGGGTCTAGCGATGCTATACCTTGTTGAGTGATGCAGAAAGAATCCTCTGTGTGACCCATTTGTACCTTGACTTCAAAATGCAACTCCTATCCTTCTATGGCACGTATTCTATGTTCTAGTCACTCTTTGGCTTCCTCAAATGTTTAGAAATGTGTGTGAATAGTTTTGAGTCATTGTGTTCAAATGACTACTGTGTGCTGGCTGCGCTTAACTTCTGTGGCCTGTGTTTTCTATTTTGCATCAAAGTTCACCATAGCGCAAAATGTGTTTTGATGAATGGGAATGTGTTTTGAGTTTTGCAAAAAGGATGACTGAGATCTGCAAATTGTGTCTAACTAGGTGACCATGGTTTAAAGTTTTGCCAAAGAAGTAACTGATTCAATAAATGACTTTTGGCAATCGGCAGTTTTGTTCCCAAAACGATTTCTAATATTTCAGCAATTCAGAAAAACTGTTAAATATTTCACCTGTCTAAAAAACATTTATCCCAAAGTGCTACGAATGCTTTTATTCAGCACAAACTCAGCACCAATAATCTGTCAACATTTAGAATGTGATTATTCTATATATATTTTTTTTTTTTGTTAAAATCTACTTTAAACATACACTTTTCAAAAACTTATTTTCAGTGGTGCTGACAAATTGTAAAAAATCACATTATAAATATTTCTAGCCTAAGCTTGAGTTCTGAAGCTTACAGACATAGGGGATGGCTACACAAAGGTGAATGAGACATTCAGAAAATTGTATGAGGTTTGATTACTAAAGTGTTACAACTTTGAAGTGACTTTGGAGTCACCAGACCTTTGCATACTGTCAATGGCCCATCAGTCTGGACTGTCTGTCACTGCTCTTCACACCAATCAGTTTGGAAAGGCAGTGTGAATTTTACAGGTTTTTTTTTCATTTGCTAAGACAAATACTGCAATACTGAAGTTGCTTTCTCAAAACTCTTCATGCAGTCACCACAACATTTACTTATGTGGGCTAAACTGTTTAGCATTTCACTTTGCTTTCATACAAAATGCAATCAATGACTAAATGCTTCAAAAGCCATGGATTCCTGTCTCACTCACAATATTACATTTTCAGAGGCCAATTTGCACATACCTACATACTGACCCAAAAACTGCTAATAAGACAGTCAAAACTGAAACATGTCATTTTGCTAAATCACTATCAAGACCCTTTCTAAAACAGATTGTAAAAAACACATAATACAAAGAAATTATGTCAGTTGACACAAGATCAAACAATGAATGTTGGATGCCAGGATATTCCTCCAGAGCAATGCCAAGGATGGATCAGGCATGTGGAGATGCTACCCTAGATACTACCCTGTCTTAGCAATTGAAAACAACTGTAAGAAAAGACACAATACTAGCCTTTTTACAGTTTATAACATGCAACGGATTAAACGTCGATGAATAAAATGTGCAATCACATTATTCCAGGAACAATGCAAAACAATAAATGAATATTAGAACAACAAATTGTCACTCCTGATCAGGATGCCAAGCTTCAAAACAGTTCCTGTCTCGTTACTGTATGACATCATAGCGCTGGATTAGTATGTACCGGCATGCTCGCTATCCAAGTACCTAGCCCTGTTTGTCTCCGGTGTTGTAAAAACTTTGGCTGTAGCTTCAGTTTACTTTAAAGTATCAATTATGCCAGAAGCTTGCTAATGGCTACCAAAAGATTCTCGTTGATACTTGTTGTACTTGTGTATGAACTTGTGACCACAACTAAAATGTGTTTTTGTAAAGAAAGCGCCATCTCATGGCAACACCCTGCAAGTGAATAAATGAGCGCGTTCAGACGAGAATTTAGGCACACCCCCAGAAGGAGGGGGGTTACTCCCGTTGGCTGGCTTTTGCCAATGTGGGACATGTTCACCTGTTACCTTACCATTTGACGTCGCTTTCCTGTTATGTTCAAACACATCACAGCCACAGATTTTACGGATTTCATTGTGCAGTACAGCAGACATGCTGAAAAGAGCCCCGTATTTTTACTGCTTCATGGTAACAAATCACCGTTGGGCTAAAGGTGAACCATTTTATTATTTAGTATCCTAAGACACGTAGTTCCAAAATAAGATAGTTATCACAGACTGCAAGATTCAACAAGACCAGCCAAGCCTGTTCTGACTTTCATTCTTCGAGTGCTGAGATATTCTAGGCATCATTTTGCCGTTCTTACCATGGCTGACTGAACCGGGGATGTCTTCCGGAGCAATCCGGACACTGACGGCGTCATTTGGCAGGAGCCAGTCGGTTCTCCGCAGGTAGATGAAGGCAGACATCTTTCGCGTCTTGTCTTTTGCTGGGAAAGTGCAAATCTGAGCTGCTTTGAATGTTTGAATCAAAACTCGAAACGGAATTAGAATTGTTATGATGCGGTTGCTAAGATATGGTGGTCGATTAGTGTCAGCGCGCGGCAAAGTCTTCAAGCACTTTAATCAAATGACCAGACACACGATATATATTGACAAAAGCGCGGAAAGATAATAGAAGCACCGTAAATTTAGAAGACACGCCTAAAAACAGAAAATGTTATAAATAAAATGTATTGAAGTATTTAAATAGAATTCCTTCCTGGCAGCAAGTAACGCGAGAGCTGCAGACGTGACGTTCCACAGACTCCCAGAATTCACAGCGATCGTTAAGCGACCCATTCAATCAGAATAGAAGGAAATGGCGAGGAGACGTTCTTATCTCACACTGGTTTTTATTTACAACTGAATGTTTAGCACACTTGGAAAATTCTGTAATCCATCTTCAGCCATTTCACTCTTCCACTGTAGCAACGCAAAGTGAAGAATTCTGAACAATGATGGCGGCACATTCGCAGCTGCTCCGAACTCTCCAGTGTTCCTCTGACTGTGTTTTATTGGTTTATTTGCTTCCGGTACCAGTATTTTACGCATCCTTGTTCTTCTTTACTGTTGGTGTATGTTTCTTTGATTTTATATTGTATTTTACTTGTACTTTTATCCTTAACATGGCGTCGACAGCCTTGCTCCAAAGACATCTCATTGTATTTGCACAGTGACAGTAACGCTATCTTATCTTGCGAGAGGAAGTAGCATAAGGCTGTACTGCTAACGTTAGCATTAGCAAGCCTAGCAGTGTTGGTAGTAAGGCGTTACTATAATCCCACTACTCTTGTCTGTAAGGAGTAATGTAACTAATTGCCATTAAAAAACACGGAAGGTGCTGAAATTTAAATGCACTCTTTACCTTTGTCTTGCGTGAAAATATTAATGGATAAAGGCAGCATGTTCCCTTAATTTCCCGTTTATGATGTAACGCCACCCGACCTCACCATGGCGCAATGAATGGGTGGTATTGTAGGTACGCTGATAGATACAATTAGACGGTTGTATTGTCTGGCACTGTCATAGCTGCAACACTGAAATAATATAACTAGCCAGAGAGCACACATGCATTGGCACTATGTCTCCGCGATGCTTGAAAACCCATCAGCAAACATCTCTGTGTTGCAGAAACATCCCCACCGACCATTTGCACCCACCACACGTCGAAACTCCTGGCAGACACATGGTCCAATCCCACCCGTATTAAAAGTACATTTATATGCGGTAATTGATGAGTAGTAATTTCCAGTAACCTGCACAACACTGCTGACTAGTGACGTTGCCGCCGTTGGCTGAATCCGCAGTAGTTATGGTGCTATGATGTTAGATTGTTACAGGGACTGTGATAAATGCAGACCCCTCTATTATGGTTGCGTTAAAAAAAAAAAAGCAAACATTTGTACTCAGATTTCATGGCGGTGTGCTTTTTATACCTTGACAAGTTTTCCTGAGATCAGATTAAAAAAATTCCAAAATATAGCAGCATATTGACGTGTATTCTCTGTATCTTAAAACGTGGCGGGTCGTCAGACTCGGATACACAGCTCTATGGTCCACACAGAGGAAACGAAGAACCTGCACTTTGCTAAGTCACGAAGTTATCTTTTGTCATGTGACTACGTTTACGTGCCTTGACGCAATTAAGATGTTTTCATGTGTTTTTAATGGCGCAGTTACAGAGCATAGCCATGTAAACGCATTAATGGGGGAATCTCATTTATAAAGGCTTCGTGTGACCGAAAAAGATGACAAACATTCATACTTACATTTGTAAGGAGATTTTGGGATTTATAAAGAAAAGGGTACGCTGGGAAAAGAACTCCTACGTTCTGCGAACGAGGCTGACGGGGATGCTGTTTCGACAGAATCCTGTAGAGGGCACTGTGCACGCTAAATTGAAGGCTCCAGGAATGTTTTCTGCTTTTCATTTTACTAAGAGAATAATAATGATTCAAATGTTTTTGGTCACACGGCCATTGGCTCTGAAATTAAACTGTCCTTTTAAATAAAACTGTTTACATTTGCAAACTGTATTGTATGCTGTGTTTGAATGTTCCGATATCGTTATTAGATATTTCACTGCATGTTTTTCAACAAAATGCCCTCTGAAATTGGTACTCTGTCACTAAGACGTACTGTACAAACAATGCATTTTCTGCCCAGGGTAAAGGCTTCTTATTCAGTTTCCCTACAGGGGATAGCTGGGGTCCGTGGGATGTTTGGAAGTTAGTGTCAGGGCATTCTGGTAGAATGTGACCTTTGGCAACAATGGGCTGGACAGCTCTGTGCTCATCTTGTCTCATCTGGGACTCCCACCATCACTGCCACTGAGCATCTCCTCTACAGGCAAACACTGAAGTGCCACCAAGACCAGCAGGTGGCTCTGGGATGCAACCACTTCTGAGGCCAGATGAGGGAGCCACTAATGATGGCTTGAAGAGATATCAGTGTTAGCATGTTCCCCTAATTTCCTGTTTATGATGTAACGCCATCCGACCTCACCGTGGCGTGATGAATGTGTGATATTGTAGGTACGCTGACAGATACAATTAGACGGTTGTATTGTCTGGCACTGTCATGGCTGCAACGCTGAAATAATATAACTAGCCAGAGAGCACACATGCATTGACACTATATCTCCGCGATGCTTGAAAACCCATCAGCAAACATCTCTGTGTTGCAGAAACATCGCCACCGATCATTTGATTCCATATTCCCCCGATGTTGGCGCGATGTTAAAGTGATCAATATGCAACCTTTAGCCCACTCTTATCTTCCTTTATCAGGCTATATATATACATATATATATATATATATACAGGTTAGGTCAAGCTGGGGGAGCATGCGCTGATGCTGCCCCTTGCCGCACCCACCACACGTCGAAACTCCTCGCAGACTCATGGCCCAGTCTCACCCTCGTTATAAGTACTTTTATATGCAGTAATTGATAACTAGTAATTTCCAGTAACCTGCACAACGCTGCTGGCTAGTAACGTTGCCACCGTTGGCTGAATCCGCAATAGTTGTGGTGCTATGATGTTAGATTGTTACAGGGACTGTGATAAATGCAAATGCAGACCCCTCTATTATGGTTGCGTTAAAAAGGTAAACATTTTACTCAGATTTCATGCATTTGGTGGTGTGCTTTTTATACCATGACAAGTTTTCCTAAAATCAGATTTAAATAATTGCAGGCTTTTCGATCCTGAACACAGCTATTCCCAAATCAGGAAGTAATGTTCTGAGTCGGGATGCTCTCCACAGCGCCGTAGTAGAAAGTCCAGTGTTGAGACCAGCATTATAAGCGGTGGTCTGGGCGTTCACTGCAGCGCGGATCAATCTGTCAACCCACGGTTCCTGATTGGGGAAGAGTGTGAACCATCAGTGTAAAAATCCATAACATGCAGCTTGATTATGGCAGAGGACATTGTGCCCAAATATTAAGGGAGGGAGTATTTAGAGATGACAATGATTATCTTCCCAGTGATGATTTGTGGCTTATCCGCTCTTTCAGAGTGCCAAGAGTGATTCTGGTAGAACTGAACGATGAATTTGTCGCGGAACATACCGAAAGGAACTGGCAGACAGATCAGGGATATCCCAGCCCATTTTGAGTTCCATTATTCCTCAAGTTGTGCCTGGTTTTAACCAACTGTCAAGATAATATTTTAAGTTTCCCTAGTGTGGATGTAGTTCAACGTATTTAGAATACATGTGTAATTGCTTCTGAGCATTTTCTGATTTGTATTTTAGTGGGCGGGAAAAAAAAATGTCAGAAAATACTTTGAGAGATCTTACTGTATGTGTCTGACGCATTTGAAAGTATTAACAAAAATGTGTAGTTTTATTTATTAGTTTGCTTTCTGTCATTTTAAGGACCTTTATCACTAGGCTTACAGACATTTTAATATAGCCCATCACTGCCTGTGGCAAGATGCAAGTAAGTCACGTGACACACCCTGTTGGGCCCAGCTTGCTCACCGCGAACATTGTTTTCCCATGACTAGTAAACCAAGGGGAGAAGCTGCGTTGGTGCCTGGTGCAAATTGACAAAGTATGCAGGAAAGTACGCTATCAAATATTCCTCACTGAATGTCATTATAGGCGGGAAAAATAAAGCAATTAGCAAGCAGCAGTGCTGTACTCTACAACTTGTGGATTAATTTGCCAGCCTGCTAGTGACATTCTAGTTAACTTCACAGGCATGACCAGGCAGTGGCGTATCGTGGTTTGTCACATATGCAGGATTCATTACAAGTGGAGAAGTCAGCTGTGTTAAAAATCAGCTAAACTGAAATGGAAGGCTTGTAGTATAAGGGAGAAGGTGAAGGAGAATGTCTTTTATGTGTTTTAAGTTGATTAAGTTTACATATGGTAAAGGTTCATTGTCTCTTCAAATGAGTGCTTGCAAATTTAAGGATCTAGGAAATTAGCTTAGTCTACTGTTGCAATAATACACAGCTGCAGACTCTTAATGCCACTCTCTGGCTCCTTCCGGTTGGTGGACGCATGTGCAGAAAACAAAGAAACAACAACTTTTTTGCTGTTTCACAAGCTTTCAAAGTAGAGTTCCATGGCACCTTTAAACTTAAAGGCCTGTATTTGCAGTAGAATGGTCATGCAATTTGGATTTAACACCAAAAAAATGTCCCTGTGCGTGCAGCATTTAATGAATTACCCCTCTATACTTTTTGCACTGCACTTGAGATCTGAAGAGTCCTTTAATTCAATAGCAAGACCACTACAATTCTCTACATGTACATCAGTTTAACCAATCATTATTTAAACTAATCAAATTTTGTGTCAAACTTCACAATATTTTAAATAACCTCACAGACACAAACCATACGCAAAATAATCCATATTTATTTAATAGAAAAACAAGAATAAGAAGTCTTATCTTAACCTATTCTTATCTTATCCTATGTAATCTTATGTCATACTATCTTACTTTAATCTTAACTTATCCTATCTTAGTCTTATCTTATTCTATGTTATCTTACATTATATACAACCTTATCTTAACCTATTCTTAGTCTTATCCTATGTAATCTTATATCATACAATCTTAGGATTAGTTAAGATAAGGTTAAACTACCTTAATCTTATATTATCCTAAGTACTTGTGAGATGTCTCACCTAATTATTTACAGGTTCTATGAAAAACTATTTACATCACACTGATAGCCCATCTCCACAGCCATCTCCAGGACCCCGGGGATGGCACTTAGCTGATCCAGCGCCTCATCATCAAATATCAGCTCAGCTTGGGCACCCTCATTATCACCATATGAGTAGTGATTCTCTGAATTTTGATTCTTCCCCTGCTTGCAGATGTAAACTGCATGTTGAAAATCATTCCAAAACTGATTACACCAGTAATGAGCAAGGCACTTGGCATCATAGGTCATTTTAGAATAGTTGCATAGATAAAAGTTATGCATCTTATTGAATCTTTCCATTTTCTCAAAAACAACAGAAGGGGAAATAAGTAGGGGTGTCGGACCCGTAACCAGCTCAGATGAGGGGGCTGCAGCTTGCGCTGGAACCTGATACAGAGGGGTGGGATGAACTGTGGCTGGAGGTGAAGATGGGTGTGGAGATGGGCTTACAGGTGAGACTACACATGGTGACGGAGGAGGAGAGTCTGTAAAAAAAGATGGGGATGGAGAGGAGGCAAAAGAGGATGGGACTGGTGATGGAAATAAGAAGGAAGTGGAGGAGAAGGCTGGTGAGCAGGGCTCAGGCTCTGACATTGATGGAGTGCGACACAGGATGGTAGCAACCTCGTCGTCACTCTGGGTGAGATCCACACACGGGATCTTGTCACCCACCTGGATTGAATCAAAGGGGTTACTGAAGGTTAGCAGGTTCTGCAAATTTTTTGTAAATGGCCCCTTCTGTTTTTTACACTTCTTTCTACGGCCTGACCGGCCTCCCGCCGTATTTCTACGGCGTCTTCTGCCCTGCTGAGCCCTGCTGGTCGCCAACGGGATGGGAGCAGATCCAGATATGGTTTGGGAGCTGGGTGCCGGTGGCCCAGTGCGGCATTTCTTCTGACGGCCTCCACTGCTGGTACTGGTTCGTCCTTTTGGATTATAAAGATAGGGGACACACATTTAATTAAAGTGAATCCTTATGTCACTCTACAAGAAAAGTACATCACATACATCACAGATATCGCACTTGGCAGTCAGTATTGCACATTGAGAGAAATTCTGCCATCTTATCGGATATAGGAAACACATGCTTGGGAGACTTATGCGCTGGTCTTGAATTGGGCTGCCTGCATTTCAGCAGGGGAACTTGACCTATAAAAACACACCATGTAGTGCACAGATTCCCTGACATGCAGAACAACAGCGAAAAACAACACTGGAAAGGTTCATGTGCACCAAATTTACAGATGTAGCCGCTTGAATTTTCCCCTGTTTCCATGATGGGGCCTTGGCTGGTCCTTGGCTGGTCCATGACAGGTCCCTGCTGGGCCTTGGGTGGCACCTTGGCTATAATGAGATCCCCCACGATGATGTGTGTAAAGTACTTGCAATGATTTATCCATCCACCAGGGAGAGCAGTGATTATGGAAGCAGAAATGACTTACCTGAAATCAGGTATTGTAACTCCACTGCAGAAAATGAAAATCTAAGGAAGTATAATTTTCTTATATTTAGACAAAATTCCAATTTCATTAATAAACTGACTACACTGCAATAGATGGCCTGAGAAATGTAAGAAATTGTTTCTGTTGTGAGGCAAAGATGGCCTAAAACTAGCAAAATGTGTTTTAGTCAGTTTATTGATGAAATTAGAATTTTGTATTTTACTTCACCTTTTGGAGATAAGGCGGACCCAAGATGTGTGCAATACAATAATTACAGGCCTAAACAAAGTAATACGGTTGCTTGTGGAGAATAAAGGTGGACAGAGTGGAAAATGAAAAATAAAAATGCTTATGGTTCTGTACTGTGCTTGAATAAAACGGACGCATTCCTTAGTCTGTTCTGTCTTTCCTTCTGGCTAACAGTCTGAAAGGCTGCTGATGGCTGCACATTCACAGGAGGGCTGGGGGCAGTCACGATGACGTGTGAATCTGTCATAAACTTCTCTGCTTGGCCACAATGAAAAGAGATATGTTTGCAGGGGATCAAGGTGAGGTTGTTTTCTTAACCTAAGAACACTGAACCAACGGTCAAGCATGGTGGTGGTAGTATCATGCTGTTTTGCTGACAGTACTGTACATGAGAACATTGCAGAAAGACAATGGGATAATGAAGTAGCACTAGATAGATAGACTGGGATTTTTTGTCATAGTACCAGACACAAAAAGAGGAACATAAAAGAAACATAGCATAACAAGTATTTACTGTAACCCTATGGAGTCTGAGGCCTCTCACCCACTTTCAAAGTAGTCTGACAGGCCTTGACATTTTACTGTTTTTCTGAATTGCTAAAACACATGTCCTAAAATCTCTCATCTCCTGTAATCAAACCACTAAGCACAAACTCTAAAATTCAAGCTAAACTCACAAAACCTTACGCTTGTCTTGCAAAATCAAACAATCTTCTCAAAACTATATTATCTTTGCTCAAAAGCAAACACTGTTTTCAGACCATGCATCTCGTCAGTTGGGTAAAGGTACACTACTGAACAGTCATAGCACTCTACAGCAAAAAATGAAAACAGTACCAATCAAAACTGTTGTTGACATGTAAATGAGAAACCGTAAGACTATAATAATAGTTAAAAAAAATTATGGTCGTCTACCATATGACTGATAATTAATATGTAACGTTTGCCATACTCAGTACTCCAGAAAAGTGACTGTAAAGAACAACGCCAAAAAGTAAACAAACGAGAGGCATATTACAGTAAAATGTTGTGCAACTGCCAAGCCAGAGTCACAGAAGAATATTCATCCTGCCTCATCGCCATGTCTCAGGGCTGGGTCTAGCGATGCTATACCTTGTTGAGTGATGCAGAAAGAATCCTCTGTGTGACCCATTTGTACCTTGACTTCAAAATGCAACTCCTATCCTTCTATGGCACGTATTCTATGTTCTAGTCACTCTTTGGCTTCCTCAAATGTTTAGAAATGTGTGTGAATAGTTTTGAGTCATTGTGTTCAAATGACTACTGTGTGCTGGCTGCGCTTAACTTCTGTGGCCTGTGTTTTCTATTTTGCATCAAAGTTCACCATAGCGCAAAATGTGTTTTGATGAATGGGAATGTGTTTTGAGTTTTGCAAAAAGGATGACTGAGATCTGCAAATTGTGTCTAACTAGGTGACCATGGTTTAAAGTTTTGCCAAAGAAGTAACTGATTCAATAAATGACTTTTGGCAATCGGCAGTTTTGTTCCCAAAACGATTTCTAATATTTCAGCAATTCAGAAAAACTGTTAAATATTTCACCTGTCTAAAAAACATTTATCCCAAAGTGCTACGAATGCTTTTATTCAGCACAAACTCAGCACCAATAATCTGTCAACATTTAGAATGTGATTATTCTATATATATTTTTTTTTTTTGTTAAAATCTACTTTAAACATACACTTTTCAAAAACTTATTTTCAGTGGTGCTGACAAATTGTAAAAAATCACATTATAAATATTTCTAGCCTAAGCTTGAGTTCTGAAGCTTACAGACATAGGGGATGGCTACACAAAGGTGAATGAGACATTCAGAAAATTGTATGAGGTTTGATTACTAAAGTGTTACAACTTTGAAGTGACTTTGGAGTCACCAGACCTTTGCATACTGTCAATGGCCCATCAGTCTGGACTGTCTGTCACTGCTCTTCACACCAATCAGTTTGGAAAGGCAGTGTGAATTTTACAGGTTTTTTTTTCATTTGCTAAGACAAATACTGCAATACTGAAGTTGCTTTCTCAAAACTCTTCATGCAGTCACCACAACATTTACTTATGTGGGCTAAACTGTTTAGCATTTCACTTTGCTTTCATACAAAATGCAATCAATGACTAAATGCTTCAAAAGCCATGGATTCCTGTCTCACTCACAATATTACATTTTCAGAGGCCAATTTGCACATACCTACATACTGACCCAAAAACTGCTAATAAGACAGTCAAAACTGAAACATGTCATTTTGCTAAATCACTATCAAGACCCTTTCTAAAACAGATTGTAAAAAACACATAATACAAAGAAATTATGTCAGTTGACACAAGATCAAACAATGAATGTTGGATGCCAGGATATTCCTCCAGAGCAATGCCAAGGATGGATCAGGCATGTGGAGATGCTACCCTAGATACTACCCTGTCTTAGCAATTGAAAACAACTGTAAGAAAAGACACAATACTAGCCTTTTTACAGTTTATAACATGCAACGGATTAAACGTCGATGAATAAAATGTGCAATCACATTATTCCAGGAACAATGCAAAACAATAAATGAATATTAGAACAACAAATTGTCACTCCTGATCAGGATGCCAAGCTTCAAAACAGTTCCTGTCTCGTTACTGTATGACATCATAGCGCTGGATTAGTATGTACCGGCATGCTCGCTATCCAAGTACCTAGCCCTGTTTGTCTCCGGTGTTGTAAAAACTTTGGCTGTAGCTTCAGTTTACTTTAAAGTATCAATTATGCCAGAAGCTTGCTAATGGCTACCAAAAGATTCTCGTTGATACTTGTTGTACTTGTGTATGAACTTGTGACCACAACTAAAATGTGTTTTTGTAAAGAAAGCGCCATCTCATGGCAACACCCTGCAAGTGAATAAATGAGCGCGTTCAGACGAGAATTTAGGCACACCCCCAGAAGGAGGGGGGTTACTCCCGTTGGCTGGCTTTTGCCAATGTGGGACATGTTCACCTGTTACCTTACCATTTGACGTCGCTTTCCTGTTATGTTCAAACACATCACAGCCACAGATTTTACGGATTTCATTGTGCAGTACAGCAGACATGCTGAAAAGAGCCCCGTATTTTTACTGCTTCATGGTAACAAATCACCGTTGGGCTAAAGGTGAACCATTTTATTATTTAGTATCCTAAGACACGTAGTTCCAAAATAAGATAGTTATCACAGACTGCAAGATTCAACAAGACCAGCCAAGCCTGTTCTGACTTTCATTCTTCGAGTGCTGAGATATTCTAGGCATCATTTTGCCGTTCTTACCATGGCTGACTGAACCGGGGATGTCTTCCGGAGCAATCCGGACACTGACGGCGTCATTTGGCAGGAGCCAGTCGATTCTCCGCAGGTAGATGAAGGCAGACATCTTTCGCGTCTTGTCTTTTGCTGGGAAAGTGCAAATCTGAGCTGCTTTGAATGTTTGAATCAAAACTCGAAACGGAATTAGAATTGTTATGATGCGGTTGCTAAGATATGGTGGTCGATTAGTGTCAGCGCGCGGCAAAGTCTTCAAGCACTTTAATCAAATGACCAGACACACGATATATATTGACAAAAGCGCGGAAAGATAATAGAAGCACCGTAAATTTAGAAGACACGCCTAAAAACAGAAAATGTTATAAATAAAATGTATTGAAGTATTTAAATAGAATTCCTTCCTGGCAGCAAGTAACGCGAGAGCTGCAGACGTGACGTTCCACAGACTCCCAGAATTCACAGCGATCGTTAAGCGACCCATTCAATCAGAATAGAAGGAAATGGCGAGGAGACGTTCTTATCTCACACTGGTTTTTATTTACAACTGAATGTTTAGCACACTTGGAAAATTCTGTAATCCATCTTCAGCCATTTCACTCTTCCACTGTAGCAACGCAAAGTGAAGAATTCTGAACAATGATGGCGGCACATTCGCAGCTGCTCCGAACTCTCCAGTGTTCCTCTGACTGTGTTTTATTGGTTTATTTGCTTCCGGTACCAGTATTTTACGCATCCTTGTTCTTCTTTACTGTTGGTGTATGTTTCTTTGATTTTATATTGTATTTTACTTGTACTTTTATCCTTAACATGGCGTCGACAGCCTTGCTCCAAAGACATCTCATTGTATTTGCACAGTGACAGTAACGCTATCTTATCTTGCGAGAGGAAGTAGCATAAGGCTGTACTGCTAACGTTAGCATTAGCAAGCCTAGCAGTGTTGGTAGTAAGGCGTTACTATAATCCCACTACTCTTGTCTGTAAGGAGTAATGTAACTAATTGCCATTAAAAAACACGGAAGGTGCTGAAATTTAAATGCACTCTTTACCTTTGTCTTGCGTGAAAATATTAATGGATAAAGGCAGCATGTTCCCTTAATTTCCCGTTTATGATGTAACGCCACCCGACCTCACCATGGCGCAATGAATGGGTGGTATTGTAGGTACGCTGATAGATACAATTAGACGGTTGTATTGTCTGGCACTGTCATAGCTGCAACACTGAAATAATATAACTAGCCAGAGAGCACACATGCATTGGCACTATGTCTCCGCGATGCTTGAAAACCCATCAGCAAACATCTCTGTGTTGCAGAAACATCGCCACCGACCATTTGCACCCACCACACGTCGAAACTCCTGGCAGACACATGGTCCAATCCCACCCGTATTAAAAGTACATTTATATGCGGTAATTGATGAGTAGTAATTTCCAGTAACCTGCACAACACTGCTGACTAGTGACGTTGCCGCCGTTGGCTGAATCCGCAGTAGTTATGGTGCTATGATGTTAGATTGTTACAGGGACTGTGATAAATGCAGACCCCTCTATTATGGTTGCGTTAAAAAAAAAAAAAGCAAACATTTGTACTCAGATTTCATGGCGGTGTGCTTTTTATACCTTGACAAGTTTTCCTGAGATCAGATTAAAAAAATTCCAAAATATAGCAGCATATTGACGTGTATTCTCTGTATCTTAAAACGTGGCGGGTCGTCAGACTCGGATACACAGCTCTATGGTCCACACAGAGGAAACGAAGAACCTGCACTTTGCTAAGTCACGAAGTTATCTTTTGTCATGTGACTACGTTTACGTGCCTTGACGCAATTAAGATGTTTTCATGTGTTTTTAATGGCGCAGTTACAGAGCATAGCCATGTAAACGCATTAATGGGGGAATCTCATTTATAAAGGCTTCGTGTGACCGAAAAAGATGACAAACATTCATACTTACATTTGTAAGGAGATTTTGGGATTTATAAAGAAAAGGGTACGCTGGGAAAAGAACTCCTACGTTCTGCGAACGAGGCTGACGGGGATGCTGTTTCGACAGAATCCTGTAGAGGGCACTGTGCACGCTAAATTGAAGGCTCCAGGAATGTTTTCTGCTTTTCATTTTACTAAGAGAATAATAATGATTCAAATGTTTTTGGTCACACGGCCATTGGCTCTGAAATTAAACTGTCCTTTTAAATAAAACTGTTTACATTTGCAAACTGTATTGTATGCTGTGTTTGAATGTTCCGATATCGTTATTAGATATTTCACTGCATGTTTTTCAACAAAATGCCCTCTGAAATTGGTACTCTGTCACTAAGACGTACTGTACAAACAATGCATTTTCTGCCCAGGGTAAAGGCTTCTTATTCAGTTTCCCTACAGGGGATAGCTGGGGTCCGTGGGATGTTTGGAAGTTAGTGTCAGGGCATTCTGGTAGAATGTGACCTTTGGCAACAATGGGCTGGACAGCTCTGTGCTCATCTTGTCTCATCTGGGACTCCCACCATCACTGCCACTGAGCATCTCCTCTACAGGCAAACACTGAAGTGCCACCAAGACCAGCAGGTGGCTCTGGGATGCAACCACTTCTGAGGCCAGATGAGGGAGCCACTAATGATGGCTTGAAGAGATATCAGTGTTAGCATGTTCCCCTAATTTCCTGTTTATGATGTAACGCCATCCGACCTCACCGTGGCGTGATGAATGTGTGATATTGTAGGTACGCTGACAGATACAATTAGACGGTTGTATTGTCTGGCACTGTCATGGCTGCAACGCTGAAATAATATAACTAGCCAGAGAGCACACATGCATTGGCACTATATCTCCGCGATGCTTGAAAACCCATCAGCAAACATCTCTGTGTTGCAGAAACATCGCCACCGATCATTTGATTCCATATTCCCCCGATGTTGGCGCGATGTTAAAGTGATCAATATGCAACCTTTAGCCCACTCTTATCTTCCTTTATCAGGCTATATATATACATATATATATATATATATACAGGTTAGGTCAAGCTGGGGGAGCATGCGCTGATGCTGCCCCTTGCCGCACCCACCACACGTCGAAACTCCTCGCAGACTCATGGCCCAGTCTCACCCTCGTTATAAGTACTTTTATATGCAGTAATTGATAACTAGTAATTTCCAGTAACCTGCACAACGCTGCTGGCTAGTAACGTTGCCACCGTTGGCTGAATCCGCAATAGTTGTGGTGCTATGATGTTAGATTGTTACAGGGACTGTGATAAATGCAAATGCAGACCCCTCTATTATGGTTGCGTTAAAAAGGTAAACATTTTACTCAGATTTCATGCATTTGGTGGTGTGCTTTTTATACCATGACAAGTTTTCCTAAAATCAGATTTAAATAATTGCAGGCTTTTCGATCCTGAACACAGCTATTCCCAAATCAGGAAGTAATGTTCTGAGTCGGGATGCTCTCCACAGCGCCGTAGTAGAAAGTCCAGTGTTGAGACCAGCATTATAAGCGGTGGTCTGGGCGTTCACTGCAGCGCGGATCAATCTGTCAACCCACGGTTCCTGATTGGGGAAGAGTGTGAACCATCAGTGTAAAAATCCATAACATGCAGCTTGATTATGGCAGAGGACATTGTGCCCAAATATTAAGGGAGGGAGTATTTAGAGATGACAATGATTATCTTCCCAGTGATGATTTGTGGCTTATCCGCTCTTTCAGAGTGCCAAGAGTGATTCTGGTAGAACTGAACGATGAATTTGTCGCGGAACATACCGAAAGGAACTGGCAGACAGATCAGGGATATCCCAGCCCATTTTGAGTTCCATTATTCCTCAAGTTGTGCCTGGTTTTAACCAACTGTCAAGATAATATTTTAAGTTTCCCTAGTGTGGATGTAGTTCAACGTATTTAGAATACATGTGTAATTGCTTCTGAGCATTTTCTGATTTGTATTTTAGTGGGCGGGAAAAAAAAATGTCAGAAAATACTTTGAGAGATCTTACTGTATGTGTCTGACGCATTTGAAAGTATTAACAAAAATGTGTAGTTTTATTTATTAGTTTGCTTTCTGTCATTTTAAGGACCTTTATCACTAGGCTTACAGACATTTTAATATAGCCCATCACTGCCTGTGGCAAGATGCAAGTAAGTCACGTGACACACCCTGTTGGGCCCAGCTTGCTCACCGCGAACATTGTTTTCCCATGACTAGTAAACCAAGGGGAGAAGCTGCGTTGGTGCCTGGTGCAAATTGACAAAGTATGCAGGAAAGTACGCTATCAAATATTCCTCACTGAATGTCATTATAGGCGGGAAAAATAAAGCAATTAGCAAGCAGCAGTGCTGTACTCTACAACTTGTGGATTAATTTGCCAGCCTGCTAGTGACATTCTAGTTAACTTCACAGGCATGACCAGGCAGTGGCGTATCGTGGTTTGTCACATATGCAGGATTCATTACAAGTGGAGAAGTCAGCTGTGTTAAAAATCAGCTAAACTGAAATGGAAGGCTTGTAGTATAAGGGAGAAGGTGAAGGAGAATGTCTTTTATGTGTTTTAAGTTGATTAAGTTTACATATGGTAAAGGTTCATTGTCTCTTCAAATGAGTGCTTGCAAATTTAAGGATCTAGGAAATTAGCTTAGTCTACTGTTGCAATAATACACAGCTGCAGACTCTTAATGCCACTCTCTGGCTCCTTCCGGTTGGTGGACGCATGTGCAGAAAACAAAGAAACAACAACTTTTTTGCTGTTTCACAAGCTTTCAAAGTAGAGTTCCATGGCACCTTTAAACTTAAAGGCCTGTATTTGCAGTAGAATGGTCATGCAATTTGGATTTAACACCAAAAAAATGTCCCTGTGCGTGCAGCATTTAATGAATTACCCCTCTATACTTTTTGCACTGCACTTGAGATCTGAAGAGTCCTTTAATTCAATAGCAAGACCACTACAATTCTCTACATGTACATCAGTTTAACCAATCATTATTTAAACTAATCAAATTTTGTGTCAAACTTCACAATATTTTAAATAACCTCACAGACACAAACCATACGCAAAATAATCCATATTTATTTAATAGAAAAACAAGAATAAGAAGTCTTATCTTAACCTATTCTTATCTTATCCTATGTAATCTTATGTCATACTATCTTACTTTAATCTTAACTTATCCTATCTTAGTCTTATCTTATTCTATGTTATCTTACATTATATACAACCTTATCTTAACCTATTCTTAGTCTTATCCTATGTAATCTTATATCATACAATCTTAGGATTAGTTAAGATAAGGTTAAACTACCTTAATCTTATATTATCCTAAGTACTTGTGAGATGTCTCACCTAATTATTTACAGGTTCTATGAAAAACTATTTACATCACACTGATAGCCCATCTCCACAGCCATCTCCAGGACCCCGGGGATGGCACTTAGCTGATCCAGCGCCTCATCATCAAATATCAGCTCAGCTTGGGCACCCTCATTATCACCATATGAGTAGTGATTCTCTGAATTTTGATTCTTCCCCTGCTTGCAGATGTAAACTGCATGTTGAAAATCATTCCAAAACTGATTACACCAGTAATGAGCAAGGCACTTGGCATCATAGGTCATTTTAGAATAGTTGCATAGATAAAAGTTATGCATCTTATTGAATCTTTCCATTTTCTCAAAAACAACAGAAGGGGAAATAAGTAGGGGTGTCGGACCCGTAACCAGCTCAGATGAGGGGGCTGCAGCTTGCGCTGGAACCTGATACAGAGGGGTGGGATGAACTGTGGCTGGAGGTGAAGATGGGTGTGGAGATGGGCTTACAGGTGAGACTACACATGGTGACGGAGGAGGAGAGTCTGTAAAAAAAGATGGGGATGGAGAGGAGGCAAAAGAGGATGGGACTGGTGATGGAAATAAGAAGGAAGTGGAGGAGAAGGCTGGTGAGCAGGGCTCAGGCTCTGACATTGATGGAGTGCGACACAGGATGGTAGCAACCTCGTCGTCACTCTGGGTGAGATCCACACACGGGATCTTGTCACCCACCTGGATTGAATCAAAGGGGTTACTGAAGGTTAGCAGGTTCTGCAAATTTTTTGTAAATGGCCCCTTCTGTTTTTTACACTTCTTTCTACGGCCTGACCGGCCTCCCGCCGTATTTCTACGGCGTCTTCTGCCCTGCTGAGCCCTGCTGGTCGCCAACGGGATGGGAGCAGATCCAGATATGGTTTGGGAGCTGGGTGCCGGTGGCCCAGTGCGGCATTTCTTCTGACGGCCTCCACTGCTGGTACTGGTTCGTCCTTTTGGATTATAAAGATAGGGGACACACATTTAATTAAAGTGAATCCTTATGTCACTCTACAAGAAAAGTACATCACATACATCACAGATATCGCACTTGGCAGTCAGTATTGCACATTGAGAGAAATTCTGCCATCTTATCGGATATAGGAAACACATGCTTGGGAGACTTATGCGCTGGTCTTGAATTGGGCTGCCTGCATTTCAGCAGGGGAACTTGACCTATAAAAACACACCATGTAGTGCACAGATTCCCTGACATGCAGAACAACAGCGAAAAACAACACTGGAAAGGTTCATGTGCACCAAATTTACAGATGTAGCCGCTTGAATTTTCCCCTGTTTCCATGATGGGGCCTTGGCTGGTCCTTGGCTGGTCCATGACAGGTCCCTGCTGGGCCTTGGGTGGCACCTTGGCTATAATGAGATCCCCCACGATGATGTGTGTAAAGTACTTGCAATGATTTATCCATCCACCAGGGAGAGCAGTGATTATGGAAGCAGAAATGACTTACCTGAAATCAGGTATTGTAACTCCACTGCAGAAAATGAAAATCTAAGGAAGTATAATTTTCTTATATTTAGACAAAATTCCAATTTCATTAATAAACTGACTACACTGCAATAGATGGCCTGAGAAATGTAAGAAATTGTTTCTGTTGTGAGGCAAAGATGGCCTAAAACTAGCAAAATGTGTTTTAGTCAGTTTATTGATGAAATTAGAATTTTGTATTTTACTTCACCTTTTGGAGATAAGGCGGACCCAAGATGTGTGCAATACAATAATTACAGGCCTAAACAAAGTAATACGGTTGCTTGTGGAGAATAAAGGTGGACAGAGTGGAAAATGAAAAATAAAAATGCTTATGGTTCTGTACTGTGCTTGAATAAAACGGACGCATTCCTTAGTCTGTTCTGTCTTTCCTTCTGGCTAACAGTCTGAAAGGCTGCTGATGGCTGCACATTCACAGGAGGGCTGGGGGCAGTCACGATGACGTGTGAATCTGTCATAAACTTCTCTGCTTGGCCACAATGAAAAGAGATATGTTTGCAGGGGATCAAGGTGAGGTTGTTTTCTTAACCTAAGAACACTGAGCCAACGGTCAAGCATGGTGGTGGTAGTATCATGCTGTTTTGCTGACAGTACTGTACATGAGAACATTGCAGAAAGACAATGGGATAATGAAGTAGCACTAGATAGATAGACTGGGATTTTTTGTCATAGTACCAGACACAAAAAGAGGAACATAAAAGAAACATAGCATAACAAGTATTTACTGTAACCCTATGGAGTCTGAGGCCTCTCACCCACTTTCAAAGTAGTCTGACAGGCCTTGACATTTTACTGTTTTTCTGAATTGCTAAAACACATGTCCTAAAATCTCTCATCTCCTGTAATCAAACCACTAAGCACAAACTCTAAAATTCAAGCTAAACTCACAAAACCTTACGCTTGTCTTGCAAAATCAAACAATCTTCTCAAAACTATATTATCTTTGCTCAAAAGCAAACACTGTTTTCAGACCATGCATCTCGTCAGTTGGGTAAAGGTACACTACTGAACAGTCATAGCACTCTACAGCAAAAAATGAAAACAGTACCAATCAAAACTGTTGTTGACATGTAAATGAGAAACCGTAAGACTATAATAATAGTTAAAAAAAATTATGGTCGTCTACCATATGACTGATAATTAATATGTAACGTTTGCCATACTCAGTACTCCAGAAAAGTGACTGTAAAGAACAACGCCAAAAAGTAAACAAACGAGAGGCATATTACAGTAAAATGTTGTGCAACTGCCAAGCCAGAGTCACAGAAGAATATTCATCCTGCCTCATCGCCATGTCTCAGGGCTGGGTCTAGCGATGCTATCCCTTGTTGAGTGATGCAGAAAGAATCCTCTGTGTGACCCATTTGTACCTTGACTTCAAAATGCAACTCCTATCCTTCTATGGCACGTATTCTATGTTCTAGTCACTCTTTGGCTTCCTCAAATGTTTAGAAATGTGTGTGAATAGTTTTGAGTCATTGTGTTCAAATGACTACTGTGTGCTGGCTGCGCTTCACTTCTGTGGCCTGTGTTTTCTATTTTGCATCAAAGTTCACCATAGCGCAAAATGTGTTTTGATGAATGGGAATGTGTTTTGAGTTTTGCAAAAAGGATGACTGAGATCTGCAAATTGTGTCTAACTAGGTGACCATGGTTTAAAGTTTTGCCAAAGAAGTAACTGATTCAATAAATGACTTTTGGCAATCGGCAGTTTTGTTCCCAAAACGATTTCTAATATTTCAGCAATTCAGAAAAACTGTTAAATATTTCACCTGTCTAAAAAACATTTATCCCAAAGTGCTACGAATGCTTTTATTCAGCACAAACTCAGCACCAATAATCTGTCAACATTTAGAATGTGATTATTCTATATATATTTTTTTTTTTTGTTAAAATCTACTTTAAACATACACTTTTCAAAAACTTATTTTCAGTGGTGCTGACAAATTGTAAAAAATCACATTATAAATATTTCTAGCCTAAGCTTGAGTTCTGAAGCTTACAGACATAGGGGATGGCTACACAAAGGTGAATGAGACATTCAGAAAATTGTATGAGGTTTGATTACTAAAGTGTTACAACTTTGAAGTGACTTTGGAGTCACCAGACCTTTGCATACTGTCAATGGCCCATCAGTCTGGACTGTCTGTCACTGCTCTTCACACCAATCAGTTTGGAAAGGCAGTGTGAATTTTACAGGTTTTTTTTTCATTTGCTAAGACAAATACTGCAATACTGAAGTTGCTTTCTCAAAACTCTTCATGCAGTCACCACAACATTTACTTATGTGGGCTAAACTGTTTAGCATTTCACTTTGCTTTCATACAAAATGCAATCAATGACTAAATGCTTCAAAAGCCATGGATTCCTGTCTCACTCACAATATTACATTTTCAGAGGCCAATTTGCACATACCTACATACTGACCCAAAAACTGCTAATAAGACAGTCAAAACTGAAACATGTCATTTTGCTAAATCACTATCAAGACCCTTTCTAAAACAGATTGTAAAAAACACATAATACAAAGAAATTATGTCAGTTGACACAAGATCAAACAATGAATGTTGGATGCCAGGATATTCCTCCAGAGCAATGCCAAGGATGGATCAGGCATGTGGAGATGCTACCCTAGATACTACCCTGTCTTAGCAATTGAAAACAACTGTAAGAAAAGACACAATACTAGCCTTTTTACAGTTTATAACATGCAACGGATTAAACGTCGATGAATAAAATGTGCAATCACATTATTCCAGGAACAATGCAAAACAATAAATGAATATTAGAACAACAAATTGTCACTCCTGATCAGGATGCCAAGCTTCAAAACAGTTCCTGTCTCGTTACTGTATGACATCATAGCGCTGGATTAGTATGTACCGGCATGCTCGCTATCCAAGTACCTAGCCCTGTTTGTCTCCGGTGTTGTAAAAACTTTGGCTGTAGCTTCAGTTTACTTTAAAGTATCAATTATGCCAGAAGCTTGCTAATGGCTACCAAAAGATTCTCGTTGATACTTGTTGTACTTGTGTATGAACTTGTGACCACAACTAAAATGTGTTTTTGTAAAGAAAGCGCCATCTCATGGCAACACCCTGCAAGTGAATAAATGAGCGCGTTCAGACGAGAATTTAGGCACACCC
Organism: Brienomyrus brachyistius; assembly: GCF_023856365.1. Classification (NCBI taxonomy): domain Eukaryota; kingdom Metazoa; phylum Chordata; class Actinopteri; order Osteoglossiformes; family Mormyridae; genus Brienomyrus; species Brienomyrus brachyistius. The sequence continues at coordinate 83,956 of NW_026042830.1, forward strand.
CCAGAAGGAGGGGGGTTACTCCCGTTGGCTGGCTTTTGCCAATGTGGGACATGTTCACCTGTTACCTTACCATTTGACGTCGCTTTCCTGTTATGTTCAAACACATCACAGCCACAGATTTTACGGATTTCATTGTGCAGTACAGCAGACATGCTGAAAAGAGCCCCGTATTTTTACTGCTTCATGGTAACAAATCACCGTTGGGCTAAAGGTGAACCATTTTATTATTTAGTATCCTAAGACACGTAGTTCCAAAATAAGATAGTTATCACAGACTGCAAGATTCAACAAGACCAGCCAAGCCTGTTCTGACTTTCATTCTTCGAGTGCTGAGATATTCTAGGCATCATTTTGCCGTTCTTACCATGGCTGACTGAACCGGGGATGTCTTCCGGAGCAATCCGGACACTGACGGCGTCATTTGGCAGGAGCCAGTCGATTCTCCGCAGGTAGATGAAGGCAGACATCTTTCGCGTCTTGTCTTTTGCTGGGAAAGTGCAAATCTGAGCTGCTTTGAATGTTTGAATCAAAACTCGAAACGGAATTAGAATTGTTATGATGCGGTTGCTAAGATATGGTGGTCGATTAGTGTCAGCGCGCGGCAAAGTCTTCAAGCACTTTAATCAAATGACCAGACACACGATATATATTGACAAAAGCGCGGAAAGATAATAGAAGCACCGTAAATTTAGAAGACACGCCTAAAAACAGAAAATGTTATAAATAAAATGTATTGAAGTATTTAAATAGAATTCCTTCCTGGCAGCAAGTAACGCGAGAGCTGCAGACGTGACGTTCCACAGACTCCCAGAATTCACAGCGATCGTTAAGCGACCCATTCAATCAGAATAGAAGGAAATGGCGAGGAGACGTTCTTATCTCACACTGGTTTTTATTTACAACTGAATGTTTAGCACACTTGGAAAATTCTGTAATCCATCTTCAGCCATTTCACTCTTCCACTGTAGCAACGCAAAGTGAAGAATTCTGAACAATGATGGCGGCACATTCGCAGCTGCTCCGAACTCTCCAGTGTTCCTCTGACTGTGTTTTATTGGTTTATTTGCTTCCGGTACCAGTATTTTACGCATCCTTGTTCTTCTTTACTGTTGGTGTATGTTTCTTTGATTTTATATTGTATTTTACTTGTACTTTTATCCTTAACATGGCGTCGACAGCCTTGCTCCAAAGACATCTCATTGTATTTGCACAGTGACAGTAACGCTATCTTATCTTGCGAGAGGAAGTAGCATAAGGCTGTACTGCTAACGTTAGCATTAGCAAGCCTAGCAGTGTTGGTAGTAAGGCGTTACTATAATCCCACTACTCTTGTCTGTAAGGAGTAATGTAACTAATTGCCATTAAAAAACACGGAAGGTGCTGAAATTTAAATGCACTCTTTACCTTTGTCTTGCGTGAAAATATTAATGGATAAAGGCAGCATGTTCCCTTAATTTCCCGTTTATGATGTAACGCCACCCGACCTCACCATGGCGCAATGAATGGGTGGTATTGTAGGTACGCTGATAGATACAATTAGACGGTTGTATTGTCTGGCACTGTCATAGCTGCAACACTGAAATAATATAACTAGCCAGAGAGCACACATGCATTGGCACTATGTCTCCGCGATGCTTGAAAACCCATCAGCAAACATCTCTGTGTTGCAGAAACATCGCCACCGACCATTTGCACCCACCACACGTCGAAACTCCTGGCAGACACATGGTCCAATCCCACCCGTATTAAAAGTACATTTATATGCGGTAATTGATGAGTAGTAATTTCCAGTAACCTGCACAACACTGCTGACTAGTGACGTTGCCGCCGTTGGCTGAATCCGCAGTAGTTATGGTGCTATGATGTTAGATTGTTACAGGGACTGTGATAAATGCAGACCCCTCTATTATGGTTGCGTTAAAAAAAAAAAAAAGCAAACATTTGTACTCAGATTTCATGGCGGTGTGCTTTTTATACCTTGACAAGTTTTCCTGAGATCAGATTAAAAAAATTCCAAAATATAGCAGCATATTGACGTGTATTCTCTGTATCTTAAAACGTGGCGGGTCGTCAGACTCGGATACACAGCTCTATGGTCCACACAGAGGAAACGAAGAACCTGCACTTTGCTAAGTCACGAAGTTATCTTTTGTCATGTGACTACGTTTACGTGCCTTGACGCAATTAAGATGTTTTCATGTGTTTTTAATGGCGCAGTTACAGAGCATAGCCATGTAAACGCATTAATGGGGGAATCTCATTTATAAAGGCTTCGTGTGACCGAAAAAGATGACAAACATTCATACTTACATTTGTAAGGAGATTTTGGGATTTATAAAGAAAAGGGTACGCTGGGAAAAGAACTCCTACGTTCTGCGAACGAGGCTGACGGGGATGCTGTTTCGACAGAATCCTGTAGAGGGCACTGTGCACGCTAAATTGAAGGCTCCAGGAATGTTTTCTGCTTTTCATTTTACTAAGAGAATAATAATGATTCAAATGTTTTTGGTCACACGGCCATTGGCTCTGAAATTAAACTGTCCTTTTAAATAAAACTGTTTACATTTGCAAACTGTATTGTATGCTGTGTTTGAATGTTCCGATATCGTTATTAGATATTTCACTGCATGTTTTTCAACAAAATGCCCTCTGAAATTGGTACTCTGTCACTAAGACGTACTGTACAAACAATGCATTTTCTGCCCAGGGTAAAGGCTTCTTATTCAGTTTCCCTACAGGGGATAGCTGGGGTCCGTGGGATGTTTGGAAGTTAGTGTCAGGGCATTCTGGTAGAATGTGACCTTTGGCAACAATGGGCTGGACAGCTCTGTGCTCATCTTGTCTCATCTGGGACTCCACCATCACTGCCACTGAGCATCTCCTCTACAGGCAAACACTGAAGTGCCACCAAGACCAGCAGGTGGCTCTGGGATGCAACCACTTCTGAGGCCAGATGAGGGAGCCACTAATGATGGCTTGAAGAGATATCAGTGTTAGCATGTTCCCCTAATTTCCTGTTTATGATGTAACGCCATCCGACCTCACCGTGGCGTGATGAATGTGTGATATTGTAGGTACGCTGACAGATACAATTAGACGGTTGTATTGTCTGGCACTGTCATGGCTGCAACGCTGAAATAATATAACTAGCCAGAGAACACACATGCATTGGCACTATATCTCCGCGATGCTTGAAAACCCATCAGCAAACATCTCTGTGTTGCAGAAACATCGCCACCGATCATTTGATTCCATATTCCCCCGATGTTGGCGCGATGTTAAAGTGATCAATATGCAACCTTTAGCCCACTCTTATCTTCCTTTATCAGGCTATATATATACATATATATATATATATATATACAGGTTAGGTCAAGCTGGGGGAGCATGCGCTGATGCTGCCCTTGCCGCACCCACCACACGTCGAAACTCCTCGCAGACTCATGGCCCAGTCCCACCCTCGTTATAAGTACTTTTATATGCAGTAATTGATAACTAGTAATTTCCAGTAACCTGCACAACGCTGCTGGCTAGTAACGTTGCCACCGTTGGCTGAATCCGCAATAGTTGTGGTGCTATGATGTTAGATTGTTACAGGGACTGTGATAAATGCAAATGCAGACCCCTCTATTATGGTTGCGTTAAAAAGGTAAACATTTTACTCAGATTTCATGCATTTGGTGGTGTGCTTTTTATACCATGACAAGTTTTCCTAAAATCAGATTTAAATAATTGCAGGCTTTTCGATCCTGAACACAGCTATTCCCAAATCAGGAAGTAATGTTCTGAGTCGGGATGCTCTCCACAGCGCCGTAGTAGAAAGTCCAGTGTTGAGACCAGCATTATAAGCGGTGGTCTGGGCGTTCACTGCAGCGCGGATCAATCTGTCAACCCACGGTTCCTGATTGGGGAAGAGTGTGAACCATCAGTGTAAAAATCCATAACATGCAGCTTGATTATGGCAGAGGACATTGTGCCCAAATATTAAGGGAGGGAGTATTTAGAGATGACAATGATTATCTTCCCAGTGATGATTTGTGGCTTATCCGCTCTTTCAGAGTGCCAAGAGTGATTCTGGTAGAACTGAACGATGAATTTGTCGCGGAACATACCGAAAGGAACTGGCAGACAGATCAGGGATATCCCAGCCCATTTTGAGTTCCATTATTCCTCAAGTTGTGCCTGGTTTTAACCAACTGTCAAGATAATATTTTAAGTTTCCCTAGTGTGGATGTAGTTCAACGTATTTAGAATACATGTGTAATTGCTTCTGAGCATTTTCTGATTTGTATTTTAGTGGGCGGGAAAAAAAAATGTCAGAAAATACTTTGAGAGATCTTACTGTATGTGTCTGACGCATTTGAAAGTATTAACAAAAATGTGTAGTTTTATTTATTAGTTTGCTTTCTGTCATTTTAAGGACCTTTATCACTAGGCTTACAGACATTTTAATATAGCCCATCACTGCCTGTGGCAAGATGCAAGTAAGTCACGTGACACACCCTGTTGGGCCCAGCTTGCTCACCGCGAACATTGTTTTCCCATGACTAGTAAACCAAGGGGAGAAGCTGCGTTGGTGCCTGGTGCAAATTGACAAAGTATGCAGGAAAGTACGCTATCAAATATTCCTCACTGAATGTCATTATAGGCGGGAAAAATAAAGCAATTAGCAAGCAGCAGTGCTGTACTCTACAACTTGTGATTAATTTGCCAGCCTGCTAGTGACATTCTAGTTACTTCACAGGCATGACCAGGCAGTGGCGTATCGTGGTTTGTCACATATGCAGGATTCATTACAAGTGGAGAAGTCAGCTGTGTTAAAAATCAGCTAAACTGAAATGGAAGGCTTGTAGTATAAGGGAGAAGGTGAAGGAGAATGTCTTTTATGTGTTTTAAGTTGATTAAGTTTACATATGGTAAAGGTTCATTGTCTCTTCAAATGAGTGCTTGCAAATTTAAGGATCTAGGAAATTAGCTTAGTCTACTGTTGCAATAATACACAGCTGCAGACTCTTAATGCCACTCTCTGGCTCCTTCCGGTTGGTGGACGCATGTGCAGAAAACAAAGAAACAACAACTTTTTTGCTGTTTCACAAGCTTTCAAAGTAGAGTTCCATGGCACCTTTAAACTTAAAGGCCTGTATTTGCAGTAGAATGGTCATGCATTTGGATTTAACACCAAAAAAATGTCCCTGTGCGTGCAGCATTTAATGAATTACCCCTCTATACTTTTTGCACTGCACTTGAGATCTGAAGAGTCCTTTAATTCAATAGCAAGACCACTACAATTCTCTACATGTACATCAGTTTAACCAATCATTATTTAAACTAATCAAATTTTGTGTCAAACTTCACAATATTTTAAATAACCTCACAGACACAAACCATACGCAAAATAATCCATATTTATTTAATAGAAAAACAAGAATAAGAAGTCTTATCTTAACCTATTCTTATCTTATCCTATGTAATCTTATGTCATACTATCTTACTTTAATCTTAACTTATCCTATCTTAGTCTTATCTTATTCTATGTTATCTTACATTATATACAACCTTATCTTAACCTATTCTTAGTCTTATCCTATGTAATCTTATATCATACAATCTTAGGATTAGTTAAGATAAGGTTAAACTACCTTAATCTTATATTATCCTAAGTACTTGTGAGATGTCTCACCTAATTATTTACAGGTTCTATGAAAAACTATTTACATCACACTGATAGCCCATCTCCACAGCCATCTCCAGGACCCCGGGGATGGCACTTAGCTGATCCAGCGCCTCATCATCAAATATCAGCTCAGCTTGGGCACCCTCATTATCACCATATGAGTAGTGATTCTCTGAATTTTGATTCTTCCCCTGCTTGCAGATGTAAACTGCATGTTGAAATCATTCCAAAACTGATTACACCAGTAATGAGCAAGGCACTTGGCATCATAGGTCATTTTAGAATAGTTGCATAGATAAAAGTTATGCATCTTATTGAATCTTTCCATTTTCTCAAAAACAACAGAAGGGAAATAAGTAGGGGTGTCGGACCCGTAACCAGCTCAGATGAGGGGGCTGCAGCTTGCGCTGGAACCTGATACAGAGGGGTGGGATGAACTGTGGCTGGAGGTGAAGATGGGTGTGGAGATGGGCTTACAGGTGAGACTACACATGGTGACGGAGGAGGAGAGTCTGTAAAAAAAGATGGGGATGGAGAGGAGGCAAAAGAGGATGGGACTGGTGATGGAAATAAGAAGGAAGTGGAGGAGAAGGCTGGTGAGCAGGGCTCAGGCTCTGACATTGATGGAGTGCGACACAGGATGGTAGCAACCTCGTCGTCACTCTGGGTGAGATCCACACACGGGATCTTGTCACCCACCTGGATTGAATCAAAGGGGTTACTGAAGGTTAGCAGGTTCTGCAAATTTTTTGTAAATGGCCCCTTCTGTTTTTTACACTTCTTTCTACGGCCTGACCGGCCTCCCGCCGTATTTCTACGGCGTCTTCTGCCCTGCTGAGCCCTGCTGGTCGCCAACGGGATGGGAGCAGATCCAGATATGGTTTGGGAGCTGGGTGCCGGTGGCCCAGTGCGGCATTTCTTCTGACGGCCTCCACTGCTGGTACTGGTTCGTCCTTTTGGATTATAAAGATAGGGGACACACATTTAATTAAAGTGAATCCTTATG
>NW_026042831.1:0-90298 GCF_023856365.1 Brienomyrus brachyistius
AGATTGTCTGTCGTCTATCTGAACCAATCAGATTGTCTGTCGTCTATCTGAACCAATCAGATTGTCTGTCGTCTATCTGAACCAATCAGATTGTCTGTCGTCTATCTGAACCAATCAGATTGTCTGTCGTCTATCTGAACCAATCAGATTGTCTGTCGTCTATCTGAACCAATCAGATTGTCTGTCGTCTATCTGAACCAATCAGATTGTCTGTCGTCTATCTGAACCAATCAGATTGTCTGTCGTCTATCTGAACCAATCAGATTGTCTGTCGTCTATCTGAACCAATCAGATTGTCTGTCGTCTATCTGAACCAATCAGATTGTCTGTCGTCTATCTGAACCAATCAGATTGTCTGTCGTCTATCTGAACCAATCAGATTGTCTGTCGTCTATCTGAACCAATCAGATTGTCTGTCGTCTATCTGAACCAATCAGATTGTCTGTCGTCTATCTGAACCAATCAGATTGTCTGTCGTCTATCTGAACCAATCAGATTGTCTGTCGTCTATCTGAACCAATCAGATTGTCTGTCGTCTATCTGAACCAATCAGATTGTCTGTCGTCTATCTGAACCAATCAGATTGTCTGTCGTCTATCTGAACCAATCAGATTGTCTGTCGTCTATCTGAACCAATCAGATTGTCTGTCGTCTATCTGAACCAATCAGATTGTCTGTCGTCTATCTGAACCAATCAGATTGTCTGTCGTCTGTCTGAACCAATCAGATTGTCTGTCGTCTGTCTGAACCAATCAGATTGTCTGTCGTCTGTCTGAACCAATCAGATTGTCTGTCGTCTGTCTGAACCAATCAGATTGTCTGTCGTCTGTCTGAACCAATCAGATTGTCTGTCGTCTGTCTGAACCAATCAGATTGTCTGTCGTCTGTCTGAACCAATCAGATTGTCTGTCGTCTGTCTGAACCAATCAGATTGTCTGTCGTCTGTCTGAACCAATCAGATTGTCTGTCGTCTGTCTGAACCAATCAGATTGTCTGTCGTCTGTCTGAACCAATCAGATTGTCTGTCGTCTGTCTGAACCAATCAGATTGTCTGTCGTCTGTCTGAACCAATCAGATTGTCTGTCGTCTGTCTGAACCAATCTGATTGTCTGTCGTCTGTCTGAACCAATCAGATTGTCTGTCGTCTGTCTGAACCAATCAGATTGTCTGTCGTCTATCTGAACCAATCAGATTGTCTGTCGTCTATCTGAACCAATCAGATTGTCTGTCGTCTATCTGAACCAATCAGATTGTCTGTCGTCTATCTGAACCAATCAGATTGTCTGTCGTCTATCTGAACCAATCAGATTGTCTGTCGTCTATCTGAACCAATCAGATTGTCTGTCGTCTATCTGAACCAATCAGATTGTCTGTCGTCTATCTGAACCAATCAGATTGTCTGTCGTCTATCTGAACCAATCAGATTGTCTGTCGTCTATCTGAACCAATCAGATTGTCTGTCTATCTGAACCAATCAGATTGTCTGTCGTCTATCTGAACCAATCAGATTGTCTGTCGTCTATCTGAACCAATCAGATTGTCTGTCGTCTATCTGAACCAATCAGATTGTCTGTCGTCTATCTGAACCAATCAGATTGTCTGTCGTCTATCTGAACCAATCAGATTGTCTGTCGTCTATCTGAACCAATCAGATTGTCTGTCGTCTATCTGAACCAATCAGATTGTCTGTCGTCTATCTGAACCAATCAGATTGTCTGTCGTCTATCTGAACCAATCAGATTGTCTGTCGTCTATCTGAACCAATCAGATTGTCTGTCGTCTATCTGAACCAATCAGATTGTCTGTCGTCTATCTGAACCAATCAGATTGTCTGTCGTCTATCTGAACCAATCAGATTGTCTGTCGTCTATCTGAACCAATCAGATTGTCTGTCGTCTATCTGAACCAATCAGATTGTCTGTCGTCTATCTGAACCAATCAGATTGTCTGTCGTCTATCTGAACCAATCAGATTGTCTGTCGTCTATCTGAACCAATCAGATTGTCTGTCGTCTATCTGAACCAATCAGATTGTCTGTCGTCTATCTGAACCAATCAGATTGTCTGTCGTCTATCTGAACCAATCAGATTGTCTGTCGTCTATCTGAACCAATCAGATTGTCTGTCGTCTATCTGAACCAATCAGATTGTCTGTCGTCTATCTGAACCAATCAGATTGTCTGTCGTCTATCTGAACCAATCAGATTGTCTGTCGTCTATCTGAACCAATCAGATTGTCTGTCGTCTATCTGAACCAATCAGATTGTCTGTCGTCTATCTGAACCAATCAGATTGTCTGTCGTCTATCTGAACCAATCAGATTGTCTGTCGTCTATCTGAACCAATCAGATTGTCTGTCGTCTATCTGAACCAATCAGATTGTCTGTCGTCTATCTGAACCAATCAGATTGTCTGTCGTCTATCTGAACCAATCAGATTGTCTGTCGTCTATCTGAACCAATCAGATTGTCTGTCGTCTATCTGAACCAATCAGATTGTCTGTCGTCTATCTGAACCAATCAGATTGTCTGTCGTCTATCTGAACCAATCAGATTGTCTGTCGTCTATCTGAACCAATCAGATTGTCTGTCGTCTATCTGAACCAATCAGATTGTCTGTCGTCTATCTGAACCAATCAGATTGTCTGTCGTCTATCTGAACCAATCAGATTGTCTGTCGTCTATCTGAACCAATCAGATTGTCTGTCGTCTATCTGAACCAATCAGATTGTCTGTCGTCTATCTGAACCAATCAGATTGTCTGTCGTCTATCTGAACCAATCAGATTGTCTGTCGTCTATCTGAACCAATCAGATTGTCTGTCGTCTATCTGAACCAATCAGATTGTCTGTCGTCTATCTGAACCAATCAGATTGTCTGTCGTCTATCTGAACCAATCAGATTGTCTGTCGTCTATCTGAACCAATCAGATTGTCTGTCGTCTATCTGAACCAATCAGATTGTCTGTCGTCTATCTGAACCAATCAGATTGTCTGTCGTCTATCTGAACCAATCAGATTGTCTGTCGTCTATCTGAACCAATCAGATTGTCTGTCGTCTATCTGAACCAATCAGATTGTCTGTCGTCTATCTGAACCAATCAGATTGTCTGTCGTCTATCTGAACCAATCAGTCAGATTGTCTGTCGTCTATCTGAACCAATCAGATTGTCTGTCGTCTATCTGAACCAATCAGATTGTCTGTCGTCTATCTGAACCATCAGATTGTCTGACGTCTATCTGAACCAATCAGATTGTCTGTCGTCTATCTGAACCAATCAGATTGTCTGTCGTCTATCTGAACCAATCAGATTGTCTTCGTCTATCTGAACCAATCGATTGTCTGTCGTCTATCTGAACCAATCAGATTGTCTGTCGTCTATCTGAACCATCATGTCTGTCGTCTATCTGAACCAATCAGATTGTCTGTCGTCTATCTGAACCAATCAGATGTCTGTCGTCTATCTGAACCAATCAGATTGTCTGTCGTCTATCTGAACCAATCAAGTCTGTCGTCTATCTGAACCAATCAGATTGGCTGTCTATCCGAACCAATCAGATTGTCTGTCGTCTATGCCGAACCAATCAGATTGTCTGTCGTCTATCCGAACCAATCAGATTGTCTGTCGTCTATCCGAACCAATCAGATTGTCTGTCGTCTATCCGAACCAATCAGAATGTCTGTCGTCTATCCGAACCAATCAGATTGTCTGTCGTCTATCCGAACCAATCAGATTGTCTGTCGTCTATCCGAACCAATCAGATTGTCTGTCGTCTATCCGAACCACTCAGATTGTCTGTCGTCTATCCGAACCAATCAGATTGTCTGTCGTCTATCCGAACCAATCAGATTGTCTGTCGTCTATCCGAACCAATCAGATTGTCTGTCGTCTATCCGAACCAATCAGATTGTCTGTCGTCTATCCGAACCAATCAGATATGTCTGTCGTCTATCCGAACCAATCAGATTGTCTGTCGTCTATCCGAACCAATCAGATTGTCTGTCGTCTATCCGAACCAATCAGATTGTCTGTCGTCTATCCGAACCAATCAGATTGTCTGTCGTCTATCCGAACCAATCAGATTGTCTGTCGTCTATCCGAACCAATCAGATTGTCTGTCGTCTATCCGACCAATCAGATTGTCTGTCGTCTATCCGAACCAATCAGATTGTCTGTCGTCTATCCCGAACCAATCAGATTGTCTGTCGTCTATCCGAAACAATCAGATTGTCTGTCGTCTATCCGAACCAATCAGATTGTCTGTCGTCTATCCGAACCAATCAGATTGTCTGTCGTCTATCCGAACCAATCAGATTGTCTGTCGTCTATCCGAACCAATCAGATTGTCTGTCGTCTATCCGAACCAATCAGATTGTCTGTCGTCTATCCGAACCAATCAGATTGTCTGTCGTCTATCCGAACCAATCAGATTGTCTGTCGTCTATCCGAACCAATCAGATTGTCTGTCGTCTATCCGAACCAATCAGATTGTCTGTCGTCTATCCGAACCAATCAGATTGTCTGTCGTCTATCCGAACCAATCAGATTGTCTGTCGTCTATCCGAACCAATCAGATTGTCTGTCCGGTCTATCCGAACCAATCAGATTGTCTGTCGTCTATCCGAACCAATCAGATTGTCTGTCGTCTATCCGAACCAATCAGATTTGTCTGTCGTCTATCCGAACCAATCAGATTGTCTGTCGTCTATCCGAACCAATCAGATTGTCTGTCGTCTATCCGAACCAATCAGATTGTCTGTCGTCTATCCGAACCAATCAGATTGTCTGTCGTCTATCCGAACCAATCAGATTGTCTGTCGTCTATCCGAACCAATCAGATTGTCTGTCGTCTATCCGAACCAATCAGATTGTCTGTCGTCTATCCGAACCAATCAGATTGTCTGTCGGCTATCGAACCAATCAGATTGTCTGTCGTCTATCTGAACCAATCAGATTGTCTGTCGTCTATCTGAACCAATCAGATTGTCTGTCGTCTATCTGAACCAATCAGATTGTCTGTCGTCTATCTGAACCAATCAGATTGTCTGTCGTCTATCTGAACCAATCAGATTGTCTGTCGTCTTTCTGAACCAATCAGATTGTCTGTCGTCTATCTGAACCAATCAGATTGTCTGTCGTCTATCTGAACCAATCAGATGTCTGTCGTCTATCTGAACAATCAGATTGTCTGTCGTCTATCTGAACCAATCAGATTGTCTGTCGTCTATCTGAACCAATCAGATTGTCTGTCGTCTATCTGAACCAATCAGATTGTCTGTCGTCTATCCGAACCAATCAGATTGTCTGTCGTCTATCCGAACCAATCAGATTGTCTGTCGTCTATCCGAACCAATCAGATTGTCTGTCGTCTATCCGAACCAATCAGATTGTCTGTCGTCTATCCGAACCAATCAGATTGTCTGTCGTCTATCCGAACCAATCAGATTGTCTGTCGTCTATCCGAACCAATCAGATTGTCTGTCGTCTATCCGAACCAATCAGATTGTCTGTCGTCTATCCGAACCAATCAGATTGTCTGTCGTCTATCCGAACCAATCAGTTGTCTGTCGTCTATCCGAACCAATCAGATTGTCTGTCGTCTATCCGAACCAATCAGATTGTCTGTCGTCTATCCGAACCAATCAAGATGTCTGTCGTCTATCCCGAACCAATCAGATTGTCTGTCGCTATCCGAACCAATCAGATTGTCTGTCGTCTATCCGAACCAATCAGATTGTCTGTCGTCTATCCGAAACCAATCAGATTGTCTGTCGTCTATCCGAACCAATCAGATTGTCTGTCGTCTATCCGAACCAATCAGATTGTCTGTCGTCTATCCGAACCAATCAGATTGTCTGTCGTCTATCCGAACCAATCAGATTGTCTGTCGTCTATCCGAACCAATCAGATTGTCTGTCGTCTATCCGAACCAATCAGATTGTCTGTCGTCTATCCGAACCAATCAGATTGTCTGTCGTCTATCCGAACCAATCAGATTGTCTGTCGTCTATCCGAACCAATCAGATTGTCTGTCGTCTATCCGAACCAATCAGATTGTCTGTCGTCTATCCGAACCAATCAGATTGTCTGTCGTCTATCCGAACCAATCAGATTGTCTGTCGTCTATCCGAACCAATCAGATTGTCTGTCGTCTATCCGAACCAATCAGATTGTCTGTCGTCTATCCGAACCAATCAGATTGTCTGTCGTCTATCCGAACCAATCAGATTGTCTGTCGTCTATCCGAACCAATCAGATTGTCTGTCGTCTATCCGAACCAATCAGATTGTCTGTCGTCTATCCGAACCAATCAGATTGTCTGTCGTCTATCCGAACCAATCAGATTGTCTGTCGTCTATCCGAACCAATCAGATTGTCTGTCGTCTATCCGAACCAATCAGATTGTCTGTCGTCTATCCGAACCAATCAGATTGTCTGTCGTCTATCCGAACAATCAGATTGTCTGTCGTCTATCCGAACCAATCAGATTGTCTGTCGTCTATCCGAACCAATCAGATTGTCTGTCGTCTATCCGAACCAATCAGATGTCTGTCGTCTATCCGAACCAATCAGATTGTCTGTCGTCTATCCGAACCAATCAGATTGTCTGTCGTCTATCCGAACCAATCAGATTGTCTGTCGTCTATCCGAACCAATCAGATTGTCTGTCGTCTATCCGAACCAATCAGATTGTCTGTCGTCTATCCGAACCAATCAGATTGTCTGTCGTCTATCCGAACCAATCAGATTGTCTGTCGTCTATCCGAACCAATCAGATTGTCTGTCGTCTATCCGAACCAATCAGATTGTCTGTCGTCTATCCGAACCAATCAGATTGTCTGTCGTCTATCCGAACCAATCAGATTGTCTGTCGTCTATCCGAACCAATCAGATTGTCTGTCGTCTATCCGAACCAATCAGATTGTCTGTCGTCTATCCGAACCAATCAGATTGTCTGTCGTCTATCCGAACCAATCAGATTGTCTGTCGTCTATCCGAACCAATCAGATTGTCTGTCGTCTATCCGAACCAATCAGATTGTCTGTCGTCTATCCGAACCAATCAGATTGTCTGTCGTCTATCCGAACCAATCAGATTGTCTGTCGTCTATCCGAACCAATCAGATTGTCTGTCGTCTATCCGAACCAATCAGATTGTCTGTCGTCTATCCGAACCAATCAGATTGTCTGTCGTCTATCCGAACCAATCAGATTGTCTGTCGTCTATCCGAACCAATCAGATTGTCTGTCGTCTATCCGAACCAATCAGATTGTCTGTCGTCTATCCGAACCAATCAGATTGTCTGTCGTCTATCTGAACCATGTTGATGTTACAGTAGAAACGTTTAGTTAGGATAAGAAAAAGGGTGGATGAGAAACAGGAGGAAAATGTAATTGCACCTGCTTAGGAGAAATATCACCAATGTAGATCTGTCTGGTGAAGTGCCTGAGCTTGACTGAATATATGGTTTGGGATGATGGCATATGAACAGTGGCTGTAGCGCCCCTGTTTGACTGATCGGCACCAAAGTTGGTGGGTCTCTCTGGGAGGCCGTGCTACATTAGTGGGTAAAATTTGGTCAGAATCGGATGAAGAATGCCTGAGATTTAGCTGTTTGATTGAAATAGGAATTGAAATGGTTTGGCCAGCAGGTGGAGCCTGCGCTCCATGGATAAATTCTATTCAATACTTTTAGGCCTTCTCAGCCAAGTTTGCTCTTAGACACATATGAACAGTCGCCGTAGCGCCCCCCGTTTGACCGATCGGCATCAAAGTTGGAGGGTCTGTCTGTGGGCAAGTGGTACATTTGTGGATCAAATTTCGTGAGGATTGGATGAAGCAAGCCTGAGATTTAGCTGTTTGACCTATGGTGGATCTTAGGAGGTATACAGATAGTGGCCATAGCACCCCCGTTTGACCGATCGGCATCAAAGTTTGAGGGTATGTCTGTAGACCAGTGCTACATAAGTGGATCAAATTTCGTGAGGATTGGATGAAGCATGCCTGAGATTTAGCTGTTTGATTGAAATCGGCTTATAAATGATGCAGGTTGGGTGTGGCTGGTGGCCATATTATACAGAAAGGTCAGGTATTTTTTAATAATCATCCCTGACGGCAGTGTCTTGATTGACTTGACACCAGAATCACTTACATGGGGTGTAGATTGTTAAAGTTATAGGAATATTTCATTTAATCCGTTTTTAAATATCACAAGGGAATGCAGATGACTGTTAAAGGAATGTTTAGTTAGGGATGTTGAGGAATGTTTAAACTAGGGACTGGGGGGGCAGGGAGGTTAGTTAACTATGTCAGTGGGGGGAAACGGAAAGCCCCAAATAATCATATTGTAAGTGGGCACCGTAATAGGCCTACCCTTTGTTGTCTGTATTTAAACGCCAGAAAGTATTAGGAATAAAATTCATGATTTAGAGGCTTTTATCTCATCGGACTCTTATGATATTATAGGAATAACTGAAACGTGGTTGAGTGAAAAGGATGGACAAGAATATAATATGGATGGTTACACGTTGTTCCGTAAGGATCGTATAGGGAAAAAGGGAGGTGGTGTTGCAGTATATGTAAAGGAAAACTTGCAGGCAAGGAACTTACTGATATAAATAAAACTACGGAAGCAATATGGGTAAAATTAGATGCTAAAAACTCAAATAGCCTAATTGTCGGTGTTTGTTACAGAACACCTAATATAGCTGCTGAGGAAAGCAGATTGTTATACAGTGAGATTAGGACTATGAGCAATAAAAATGATGTGGTAGTTATGGGTGATTTTAATCTACCAGGAATGCAGTGGGACATTGTCACTGGCTCTTCAGAAAATGAACTGGAGATGGTGGAATTAGTACAGGATTGTTTTTTTACTCAGTTTGTTAACACCCCTACCAGGGGAGATGCCATTCTTGATCTTGTTCTCTCTAATAACCAGGACAGGATTGGTAAATTAGATGTTTTAGAACCACTTGACAGTAGCGATCATAACATGGTCAAATTTGAGGTTAAGTTTAGTGTTCGAAGAGCTAAGTCCAAATCAAAAATATATAATGTTAGGAAGGCTGACTTTAAGTGTATGAGATTAAAACTAGAAACTGTGAACTGGATGCAGTTAAATAACAAAACTGTTGAAGAGGCCTGGGAATTTTTTAAAAGCACATTATTGCAAGTGCAAGAGGACTTCATACCTGTTTCCAGCAAGAATAAATCTAGGAAATTGCAACCTAGGTGGTTTACTAGGGATATAAAGCATAAAGTAAGGAGGAAAAGGGCTTTGTTCCAGCAATGGAAATTAACTGATGATGACAGAATTAAGCAGGAATATCTAAGTCTACAGGCTGAGTTAAAAAATGATATTAGACGAGCTAAAAGAAATGTCGAAAGGATGGTTGCATTGGAAGCTAAGGATGACGTTAAAAGTTTCTTCCAGTATTTTAACTCTAAAAGAGCTCTAAAACCTGAAATTACTAATCTGCAGGATAGTAAGGGTCTTATAATAGTAAACGACATTGATATAGCAAATGAGTTCAATGATAGTTTTGCACGGGTATTCACTGTTGAGGACCATAGTAATTTACCAGTTATTACCTATCCAGCATTGTCTATAGCTAATATATATATAACTGAAGCAGATGTTTTGCAAAGCCTAGCTAAGCTCAAAATAAATAAATCACAGGGCCCTGATGGCATCTTACCTATAGTGTTAAAAGAGATGAGGGATATTATTTGCCGACCCTTAACTTTACTGTTTCAAAAATCCTTATCTGAAGGTGTGGTACCTTCTGATTGGAAGCACGCCTTCATAACGCCTATTTTCAAAAAAGGGGATAGAAGTAATTTGTCTAACTATAGGCCAATCAGTCTAACTTGTATAACTGGTAAAGTTATGGAGGCTATAATCAAAGAGAAAATGATAGATTACCTGGACTCCAATAACATTTTGCGGGATAGCCAGCATGGATTTAGAAGAGGTAGATCCTGTTTAACAAATCTGTTGGAGTTTTTTGAGGAAGCTACTCAGGAAGTTGATGATAAGAAGGCCTATGATGTCATCTACTTAGATTTCCAAAAGGCTTTTGATGTTGTCCCCCACAAGAGGCTCCTACTTAAACTCAAAGCGACAGGTATTTTAGGTACCGTAGCGACCTGGATTGATAACTGGTTAACAGATAGGAAACAGCGAGTAGTTATAAGAGGCACAATGTCACAGTGGGCTTGCGTTCATAGTGGGGTACCGCAGGGTTCGATTTTAGGACCACTATTGTTCCTAATTTACATAAATGATATGGATACCAATATATACAGTAAACTGGTGAAATTTGCAGATGACACCAAGGTGGGTGGTGTAGCAGATACTGAATTAGTGGCTCAGCAGCTACAGCGGGATCTTGATTTAATTAGTGACTGGGCCGATACCTGGCAGATGAAATTTAACGTCGATAAATGTAAGGTACTCCATCTAGGGAGCAGAAATATAAAGTACAGGTATTTCATGGGTGTCACTGAAATAAAGGTAGCTGATCATGAGAAAGACCTTGGTGTGTATGTTGATGCTTCCATGTCCCATTCTCGCCAGTGTGGGGAAGCAATAAAAAAGGCCAATAGGATGTTGGGGTATATCTCCAGGTGTGTGGAGTTTAAGTCAAGGGAGGTAATGCTAAGATTATACAATTCCTTGGTGAGACCTCACCTAGAATATTGTGTGCAGGTTTGGTCACCATATCTTAAAAAGGACATTGTGGCCTTAGAAAAGGTGCAGCGTAGGGCCACAAAAATGATTCCTGGTCTTAGAGGAATGTCATACGAGGAACGGTTACTTGAGCTAAATCTGTTCAGTCTCAAGCAAAGGAGATTGAGGGGGGACATGATCCAGGTATATAAGATTCTAACAGGTTTGGATGCTGTTCAACCAAATAGTTACTTCAGCATTAGTTTAAATACACGAACTCGTGGCCATAGGTGGAAATTAGCGGGAGAACATTTCAAGCTGGATTTAAGGAAGCACTTCTTTACGCAGCGTGTAGTCAGAGTATGGAATAGCCTTCCTGATAATGTAGTGCAAGCTGAATCCTTGGGTTCCTTTAAATCAGAGCTAGATAAGATTTTAACGACTCTGAGCTATTAGTTTAGTTCTCCCCAAGCGAGCTTGATGGGCCGAATGGCCTCCTCTCGTTTGTATAGTTCTTATGTTCTTATGTTCTTATGTTCTTATGTTATTATTCAATACATATATCTTGATTTGGCATGACTCACAGAACTTGCAATACAAAGGATTTTTACCAGTAATGTGAGACTTGAACAGAAATGAGATAAATGTCACTTTCACTGGTTTTGCAGGTTTAGAGACACATATTGCATTGCTGTAGCGCCCCCGTTTGACCAATCGGCACCAAATTTGGAGGGCCCTTACCCACTACCGTCCTTGATGACATATTCAAGTTTGGTAGTGATTGGCTGAGGCAGGCCTGAGATACAGCTGTCTGATTGAAGTGGGCGTGGCACCTGTATGGTCTGGATGTGGCTGGTCGCCGTACCTTATAGAAAGTTTAGGATTTTTTGAATAATTGTATACCAGGACTGTCTCCTGATTTGAATAATACTAGATATACATAGGTTGGTTGAAAATCCAAGGAGGTTAACGAAATGTCATGTTTTTAGACTCCTATAAAATACGCAAAAGCGGAAAGAGATAGGATGAAGTTCTACATGGATTTGAATTTGGCATGGGCCAGTGCATTAGATAAGTAACAAATCTCAATTTTATCATTAACAGTTCAATAGAAATAAGCAGAAATGCAAATCCTGTCGCTGTAGCGCCCCCATGTGGACAATTGGGGTGGCCTTCGCAGGGGTTGCTAGGGGTTAGGAGACAAATGTACAAGCCTATTTTTGTTCAGATCAGCTGTTGTTAAGCCTGTCAAAGGCCTGTCAGAATGCTGCTTGATTTTGATTGGCTGATGGTGGCTAGGGTTTTATGACTAATGACTGCCCTGATAGATTCCTGACCTCAGGCTTCAGAGTAGTACATGTATGCCAAATTTCATTTGGATCGGTCAAGGAAGTCAGGAGATATTGGCAGTTTTTAGTTGTAGCGCCCCCTATTGACGAAATGCGGCCCGCCTTCAACAGTGTCCCCAGAATTTGGTACAGAGATAGGATTTCAAATTTGGTGAAGGTAGGCTAAGGTATGGCCAAGTTATAACAGTCAGACCAATACTGGCTAAATTTACGTAGACTTTGGGCGTGGCTAGTGGCCGTATGATAGACCAATATCAGGATTATTTGAATTAGTATTCATCAGCTCAGAGACCTGATCAGTTTTATATCTCATTTGTCTGATTCCGTCAGACGGTGTAGGAATTACAAGCAAAAGTAGGTTTTGCAAATTATGCAAATTAGCAAAAAATCTAAGTAGGCGGAGCTTAATAGTCCAAATGGCAAGTTGGTAGGGCAAGGATGTCTCTATCAGTAGAAATATGAATTTCAATTATAGGACTAACAGGACAGGAGATATCAATCAAAACGCGTTAGGGGGCGCCACGGCGCCCCCATCTGGCCGACATGGTTGGGTCGGATGATCTGAGTAGCGGGGAGGAATTGACATCATCCTACCAAGTTTCATAATTCTAGCACTTACGGTTTAGGCTGTACATTCAGTTTTAGGGCAGAAAAATAATAATAATAATAATAATAATCCTAAGAAAAACAATAAGGTTCCATTGCACTTCGTGCTTTGGAACCTTAATAATAATCCTAAGAAAAACAATAAGGTTCCATTGCACTTCGTGCTTTGGAACCTTAATAAATATAACTGCAAGCAGTGATAAGCGGTTCCAAAGCTAATGGAAAGAATAAGTGGGTAGAAATGGAGTACATGGAATAAAATGAAAAGTTCAATAATAATAGGACATAAAATAGAGACCGTAACTGCTGGGCAATGCATTTAAATAGTCAGAAAGTAGGAAATACTACTACTATAGCATGAGAAGCTAATGGACAGAATAAGTGGGTAGACATGGAGTACACAGCATAAAATGAAAAGTTCAATGGCATAAAATGAAAAGTTCAATAATAATTGGACATGAAATAGAGACTGTAATTGCTGGCCAATGCATTTAAATAGTCAGAAAGTAGGAAACAGTACTACAATAGCATGAGATCTGACATGTTGATGTTACAGTAGAAACGTTTAGTTAGGATAAGAAAAAGGGTGGATGAGAAACAGGAGGAAAATGTAATTGCACCTGCTTAGGAGAAATATCACCAATGTAGATCTGTCTGGTGAAGTGCCTGAGCTTGACTGAATATATGGTTTGGGATGATGGCATATGAACAGTGGCTGTAGCGCCCCTGTTTGACTGATCGGCACCAAAGTTGGTGGGTCTCTCTGGGAGGCCGTGCTACATTAGTGGGTAAAATTTGGTCAGAATCGGATGAAGAATGCCTGAGATTTAGCTGTTTGATTGAAATAGGAATTGAAATGGTTTGGCCAGCAGGTGGAGCCTGCGCTCCATGGATAAATTCTATTCAATACTTTTAGGCCTTCTCAGCCAAGTTTGCTCTTAGACACATATGAACAGTCGCCGTAGCGCCCCCGTTTGACCGATCGGCATCAAAGTTGGAGGGTCTGTCTGTGGGCAAGTGGTACATTTGTGGATCAAATTTCGTGAGGATTGGATGAAGCAAGCCTGAGATTTAGCTGTTTGACCTAAGGTGGATCTTAGGAGTATACAGATAGTGGCCATAGCACCCCCGTTTGACCGATCGGCATCAAAGTTTGAGGGTATGTCTGTAGACCAGTGCTACATAAGTGGATCAAATTTCGTGAGGATTGGATGAAGCATGCCTGAGATTTAGCTGTTTGATTGAAATCGGCTTATAAATGATGCAGGTTGGGTGTGGCTGGTGGCCATATTATACAGAAAGGTCAGGTATTTTTTAATAATCATCCCTGACGGCAGTGTCTTGATTGACTTGACACCAGAATCACTTACATGGGGTGTAGATTGTTAAAGTTATAGGAATATTTCATTTAATCCGTTTTTAAATATCACAAGGGAATGCAGATGACTGTTAAAGGAATGTTTAGTTAGGGATGTTGAGGAATGTTTAAACTAGGGACTGGGGGGGCAGGGAGGTTAGTTAACTATGTCAGTGGGGGGAAACGGAAAGCCCCAAATAATCATATTGTAAGTGGGCACCGTAATAGGCCTACCCTTTGTTGTCTGTATTTAAACGCCAGAAGTATTAGGAATAAAATTCATGATTTAGAGGCTTTTATCTCATCGGACTCTTATGATATTATAGGAATAACTGAAACGTGGTTGAGTGAAAAGGATGGACAAGAATATAATATGGATGGTTACACGTTGTTCCGTAAGGATCGTATAGGGAAAAAGGGAGGTGGTGTTGCAGTATATGTAAAGGAAAACTTGCAGGCAAGGGAACTTACTGATATAAATAAAACTACGGAAGCAATATGGGTAAAATTAGATGCTAAAAACTCAAATAGCCTAATTGTCGGTGTTTGTTACAGAACACCTAATATAGCTGCTGAGGAAAGCAGATTGTTATACAGTGAGATTAGGACTATGAGCAATAAAAATGATGTGGTAGTTATGGGTGATTTTAATCTACCAGGAATGCAGTGGGACATTGTCACTGGCTCTTCAGAAAATGAACTGGAGATGGTGGAATTAGTACAGGATTGTTTTTTTACTCAGTTTGTTAACACCCCTACCAGGGGAGATGCCATTCTTGATCTTGTTCTCTCTAATAACCAGGACAGGATTGGTAAATTAGATGTTTTAGAACCACTTGACAGTAGCGATCATAACATGGTCAAATTTGAGGTTAAGTTTAGTGTTCGAAGAGCTAAGTCCAAATCAAAAATATATAATGTTAGGAAGGCTGACTTTAAGTGTATGAGATTAAAACTAGAAACTGTGAACTGGATGCAGTTAAATAACAAAACTGTTGAAGAGGCCTGGGAATTTTTTAAAAGCACATTATTGCAAGTGCAAGAGGACTTCATACCTGTTTCCAGCAAGAATAAATCTAGGAAATTGCAACCTAGGTGGTTTACTAGGGATATAAAGCATAAAGTAAGGAGGAAAAGGGCTTTGTTCCAGCAATGGAAATTAACTGATGATGACAGAATTAAGCAGGAATATCTAAGTCTACAGGCTGAGTTAAAAAATGATATTAGACGAGCTAAAAGAAATGTCGAAAGGATGGTTGCATTGGAAGCTAAGGATGACGTTAAAAGTTTCTTCCAGTATTTTAACTCTAAAAGAGCTCTAAAACCTGAAATTACTAATCTGCAGGATAGTAAGGGTCTTATAATAGTAAACGACATTGATATAGCAAATGAGTTCAATGATAGTTTTGCACGGGTATTCACTGTTGAGGACCATAGTAATTTACCAGTTATTACCTATCCAGCATTGTCTATAGCTAATATATATATAACTGAAGCAGATGTTTTGCAAAGCCTAGCTAAGCTCAAAATAAATAAATCACAGGGCCCTGATGGCATCTTACCTATAGTGTTAAAAGAGATGAGGGATATTATTTGCCGACCCTTAACTTTACTGTTTCAAAAATCCTTATCTGAAGGTGTGGTACCTTCTGATTGGAAGCACGCCTTCATAACGCCTATTTTCAAAAAAGGGGATAGAAGTAATTTGTCTAACTATAGGCCAATCAGTCTAACTTGTATAACTGGTAAAGTTATGGAGGCTATAATCAAAGAGAAAATGATAGATTACCTGGACTCCAATAACATTTTGCGGGATAGCCAGCATGGATTTAGAAGAGGTAGATCCTGTTTAACAAATCTGTTGGAGTTTTTTGAGGAAGCTACTCAGGAAGTTGATGATAAGAAGGCCTATGATGTCATCTACTTAGATTTCCAAAAGGCTTTTGATGTTGTCCCCCACAAGAGGCTCCTACTTAAACTCAAAGCGACAGGTATTTTAGGTACCGTAGCGACCTGGATTGATAACTGGTTAACAGATAGGAAACAGCGAGTAGTTATAAGAGGCACAATGTCACAGTGGGCTTGCGTTCATAGTGGGGTACCGCAGGGTTCGATTTTAGGACCACTATTGTTCCTAATTTACATAAATGATATGGATACCAATATATACAGTAAACTGGTGAAATTTGCAGATGACACCAAGGTGGGTGGTGTAGCAGATACTGAATTAGTGGCTCAGCAGCTACAGCGGGATCTTGATTTAATTAGTGACTGGGCCGATACCTGGCAGATGAAATTTAACGTCGATAAATGTAAGGTACTCCATCTAGGGAGCAGAAATATAAAGTACAGGTATTTCATGGGTGTCACTGAAATAAAGGTAGCTGATCATGAGAAAGACCTTGGTGTGTATGTTGATGCTTCCATGTCCCATTCTCGCCAGTGTGGGGAAGCAATAAAAAAGGCCAATAGGATGTTGGGGTATATCTCCAGGTGTGTGGAGTTTAAGTCAAGGGAGGTAATGCTAAGATTATACAATTCCTTGGTGAGACCTCACCTAGAATATTGTGTGCAGGTTTGGTCACCATATCTTAAAAAGGACATTGTGGCCTTAGAAAAGGTGCAGCGTAGGGCCACAAAAATGATTCCTGGTCTTAGAGGAATGTCATACGAGGAACGGTTACTTGAGCTAAATCTGTTCAGTCTCAAGCAAAGGAGATTGAGGGGGGACATGATCCAGGTATATAAGATTCTAACAGGTTTGGATGCTGTTCAACCAAATAGTTACTTCAGCATTAGTTTAAATACACGAACTCGTGGCCATAGGTGGAAATTAGCGGGAGAACATTTCAAGCTGGATTTAAGGAAGCACTTCTTTACGCAGCGTGTAGTCAGAGTATGGAATAGCCTTCCTGATAATGTAGTGCAAGCTGAATCCTTGGGTTCCTTTAAATCAGAGCTAGATAAGATTTTAACGACTCTGAGCTATTAGTTTAGTTCTCCCCAAGCGAGCTTGATGGGCCGAATGGCCTCCTCTCGTTTGTATAGTTCTTATGTTCTTATGTTCTTATGTTATTATTCAATACATATATCTTGATTTGGCATGACTCACAGAACTTGCAATACAAAGGATTTTTACCAGTAATGTGAGACTTGAACAGAAATGAGATAAATGTCACTTTCACTGGTTTTGCAGGTTTAGAGACACATATTGCATTGCTGTAGCGCCCCCGTTTGACCAATCGGCACCAAATTTGGAGGGCCCTTACCCACTACCGTCCTTGATGACATATTCAAGTTTGGTAGTGATTGGCTGAGGCAGGCCTGAGATACAGCTGTCTGATTGAAGTGGGCGTGGCACCTGTATGGTCTGGATGTGGCTGGTCGCCGTACCTTATAGAAAGTTTAGGATTTTTTGAATAATTGTATACCAGGACTGTCTCCTGATTTGAATAATACTAGATATACATAGGTTGGTTGAAAATCCAAGGAGGTTAACGAAATGTCATGTTTTTAGACTCCTATAAAATACGCAAAAGCGGAAAGAGATAGGATGAAGTTCTACATGGATTTGAATTTGGCATGGGCCAGTGCATTAGATAAGCAACAAATCTCAATTTTATCATTAACAGTTCAATAGAAATAAGCAGAAATGCAAATCCTGTCGCTGTAGCGCCCCCATGTGGACAATTGGGGTGGCCTTCGCAGGGGTTGCTAGGGGTTAGGAGACAAATGTACAAGCCTATTTTTGTTCAGATCAGCTGTTGTTAAGCCTGTCAAAGGCCTGTCAGAATGCTGCTTGATTTTGATTGGCTGATGGTGGCTAGGGTTTTATGACTAATGACTGCCCTGATAGATTCCTGACCTCAGGCTTCAGAGTAGTACATGTATGCCAAATTTCATTTGGATCGGTCAAGGAAGTCAGGAGATATTGGCAGTTTTTAGTTGTAGCGCCCCCTATTGACGAAATGCGGCCCGCCTTCAACAGTGTCCCCAGAATTTGGTACAGAGATAGGATTTCAAATTTGGTGAAGGTAGGCTAAGGTATGGCCAAGTTATAACAGTCAGACCAATACTGGCTAAATTTACGTAGACTTTGGGCGTGGCTAGTGGCCGTATGATAGACCAATATCAGGATTATTTGAATTAGTATTCATCAGCTCAGAGACCTGATCAGTTTTATATCTCATTTGTCTGATTCCGTCAGACGGTGTAGGAATTACAAGCAAAAGTAGGTTTTGCAAATTATGCAAATTAGCAAAAAATCTAAGTAGGCGGAGCTTAATAGTCCAAATGGCAAGTTGGTAGGGCAAGGATGTCTCTATCAGTAGAAATATGAATTTCAATTATAGGACTAACAGGACAGGAGATATCAATCAAAACGCGTTAGGGGGCGCCACGGCGCCCCCATCTGGCCGACATGGTTGGGTCGGATGATCTGAGTAGCGGGGAGGAATTGACATCATCCTACCAAGTTTCATAATTCTAGCACTTACGGTTTAGGCTGTACATTCAGTTTTAGGGCAGAAAAATAATAATAAATATAACTGCAAGCAGTGATAAGCGGTTCCAAAGCTAATGGAAAGAATAAGTGGGTAGAAATGGAGTACATGGAATAAAATGAAAAGTTCAATAATAATAGGACATAAAATAGAGACCGTAACTGCTGGGCAATGCATTTAAATAGTCAGAAAGTAGGAAATACTACTACGATAGCATGAGAAGCTAATGGACAGAATAAGTGGGTAGACATGGAGTACACAGCATAAAATGAAAAGTTCAATGGCATAAAATGAAAAGTTCAATAATAATAGGACATGAAATAGAGACTGTAATTGCTGGCCAATGCATTTAAATAGTCAGAAAGTAGGAAACAGTACTACAATAGCATGAGATCTGACATGTTGATGTTACAGTAGAAACGTTTAGTTAGGATAAGAAAAAGGGTGGATGAGAAACAGGAGGGAAATGTAATTGCACCTGCTTAGGAGAAATATCACCAATGTAGATCTGTCTGGTGAAGTGCCTGAGCTTGACTGAATATATGGTTTGGGATGATGGCATATGAACAGTGGCTGTAGCGCCCCTGTTTGACTGATCGGCACCAAAGTTGGTGGGTCTCTCTGGGAGGCCGTGCTACATTAGTGGGTAAAATTTGGTAAGAATCGGATGAAGAATGCCTGAGATTTAGCTGTTTGATTGAAATAGGAATTGAAATGGTTTGGCCAGCAGGTGGAGCCTGCGCTCCATGGATAAATTCTATTCAATTTTTTTAGGCCTTCTCAGCCAAGTTTGCTCTTAGACACATATGAACAGTCGCCATAGCGCCCCCGTTTGACCGATCGACATCAAAGTTGGAGCTTCTGTCTGTGGGCCAGTGCTACATTAGTGGGTGAAATTTTGTGAGGATTGGATGAAGCAAGCCTGAGATTTAGCTGTTTGACCTAAGGTGGATCTTAGGAGTATACAGATAGTGGCCATAGCACCCCCGTTTGACCGATCGGCATCAAAGTTTGAGGGTATGTCTGTAGACCAGTGCTACATAAGTGGATCAAATTTTGTGAGGATTGGATGAAGCATGCCTGAGATTTAGCTGTTTGATTGAAATCGGCTTATAAATGATGCAGGTTGGGTGTGTCTGGTGGCCATATTATACAGAAAGGTCAGGTATTTTTTAATAATCATCCCTGACGGCAGTGACTTGATTGACTTGACACCAGAATCACTTACATGGGGTGTAGATTGTTAAAGTTATAGGAATATTTCATTTAATCAGTTTTTAAATATCACAAGGGAATGCAGATGACTGTTATTATGCAATACATATATCTTGATTTGGCATGACTCACAGAACTTGCAGTACAAAGGATTTTTACCAGTAATATGAGACTTGAACAGAAATGAGATAAATGTCACTTTCACTGGTTTTGCAGGTTTAGAGACACATATTGCATTGCTGTAGCGCCCCCGTTTGACCCATCGGCAAGAAATTTGGAGGGCCCTTACCCACTACCGTCCTTGATGACATATTCAAGTTTGGTAGTGATTGGCTGAGGAAGGCCTGAGATACAGCTGTCTGATTGAAGTGGGCGTGGCACCTGTATGGTCTGGATGTGGCTGGTCGCCGTACCTTATAGAAAGTTTAGGATTTTTTTAATAATTGTATACCAGGACTGTCTCCTGATTTGAATAATACTAGATATACATAGGTTGGATGAAAATCCAAGGAGGTTAACGAAATGTCATGTTTTTAGACTCCTATAAAATACGCAAAAGCGGAAAGAGATAGGATGAAGTTCTACATGGATTTGAATTTAGCATGGGCCAGTGCATTAGATAAGTAACAAATCTCAATTTTATCATTAACAGTTCAATAGAAATAAGCAGAAATGCAAATCCTGTCGCTGTAGCGCCCCCATGTGGACAATTGGGGTGGCCTTCGCAGGGGTTGCTAGGGGTTAGGAGACAAATGTACAAGCCTATTTTTGTTCAGATCAGCTGTTGTTAAGCCTGTCAAAGGCCTGTCAGAATGCTGCTTGATTTTGATTGGCTGATGGTGGCTAGGGTTTTATGACTAATGACTGCCCTGATAGATTCCTGACCTCAGGCTTCAGAGTAGTACATGTATGCCAAATTTCATTTGGATCGGTCAAGGAAGTCAGGAGATATTGGCAGTTTTTAGTTGTAGCGCCCCCTATTGACGAAATGCGGCCCGCCTTCAACAGTGTCCCCAGAATTTGGAACAGAGATAGGATTTCAAATTTGGTGAAGGTAGGCTAAGGAATGGCCAAGTTATAACAGTCAGACCAATACTGGCTAAATTTACGTAGACTTTGGGCGTGGCTAGTGGCCGTATGATAGACCAATATCAGGGTTATTTGAATTATTATTCATCAGCTCAGAGACCTGATCGGTTTTATACCTCATTTGTCTGATTCCGTCAGACGGTGTAGGAATTACAAGCAAAAGTAGGTTTTGCAAATTATGCAAATTAGCAAAAAATCTAAGTAGGCGGAGCATCATAGTCCAAATGGCAAGTTGGTAGGGCAAGGATGTCTCTATCAGTAGAAATTTGAATTTCAATTATAGGACTAACAGGACAGGAGATATCAATCAAAACGCGTTAGGGGGCGCCACGGCGCCCCCATCTGGCCGACATGGTTGGGTCGGATGATCTGAGTAGCGGGGAGG
The DNA here is from genome assembly GCF_023856365.1 of Brienomyrus brachyistius. Classification (NCBI taxonomy): domain Eukaryota; kingdom Metazoa; phylum Chordata; class Actinopteri; order Osteoglossiformes; family Mormyridae; genus Brienomyrus; species Brienomyrus brachyistius. The sequence goes on from NW_026042831.1 coordinate 21,178, forward strand.
AATTGACATCATCATACCAAGTTTCATAATTCTAGCACTTACGGTTTAGGCTGTACATTCAGTTTTAGGGCAGAAAAATAATAATAAATATAACTGCAAGCAGTGATAAGCGGTTCCAAAGCTAATGGAAAGAATAAGTGGGTAGAAATGGAGTACATGGAATAAAATGAAAAGTTAAATAATAATAGGACATAACATAGAGACCGTAACTGCTGGGCAATGCATTTAAATAGTCAGAAAGTAGGAAATACTACTACGATAGCATGAGAAGCTAATGGACAGAATAAGTGGGTAGACATGGAGTACACAGCATAAAATGAAAAGTTCAATGGCATAAAATGAAAAGTTCAATAATAATAGGACATGAAATAGAGACTGTAATTGCTGGCCAATGCATTTAAATAGTCAGAAAGTAGGAAACAGTACTACAATAGCATGAGATCTGACATGTTGATGTTACAGTAGAAACGTTTAGTTAGGATAAGAAAAAGGGTGGATGAGAAACAGGAGGAAAATGTAATTGCACCTGCTTAGGAGAAATATCACCAATGTAGATCTGTCTGGTGAAGTGCCTGAGCTTGACTGAATATATGGTTTGGGATGATGGCATATGAACAGTGGCTGTAGCGCCCCTGTTTGACTGATCGGCACCAAAGTTGGTGGGTCTCTCTGGGAGGCCGTGCTACATTAGTGGGTAAAATTTGGTGAGAATCGGATGAAGAATGCCTGAGATTTAGCTGTTTGATTGAAATAGGAATTGAAATGGTTTGGCCAGCAGGTGGAGCCTGCGCTGCATGGATAAATTCTATTCAATATTTTTAGGCCTTCTAAGCCAAGTTTGCTCTTAGACACATATGAACAGTCGCCATAGCGCCCCCGTTTGACCGATCGACATCAAAGTTGGAGGGTCTGTCTGTGGGCCAGTGCTACATTAGTGGGTGAAATTTTGTGAGGATTGGATGAAGCAAGCCTGAGATTTAGCTGTTTGACCTAAGGTGGATCTTAGGAGTATACAGATAGTGGCCATAGCACCCCCGTTTGACCGATCGGCATCAAAGTTTGAGGGTATGTCTGTAGACCAGTGCTACATAAGTGGATCAAATTTTGTGAGGATTGGATGAAGCATGCCTGAGATTTAGCTGTTTGATTGAAATCGGCTTATAAATGATGCAGGTTGGGTGTGGCTGGTGGCCATATTATACAGAAAGGTCAGGTATTTTTTAATAATCATCCCTGACGGCAGTGTCTTGATTGACTTGACACCAGAATCACTTACATGGGGTGTAGATTGTTAAAGTTATAGGAATATTTCATTTAATCCGTTTTTAAATATCACAAGGGAATGCAGATGACTGTTATTATGCAATACATATATCTTGATTTGGCATGACTCACAGAACTTGCAATACAAAGGATTTTTACCAGTAATGTGAGACTTGAACAGAAATGAGATAAATGTCACTTTCACTGGTTTTGCAGGTTTAGAGACACATATTGCATTGCTGTAGCGCCCCCGTTTGACCGATCGGCACCAAATTTGGAGGGCCCTTACCCACTACCGTCCTTGATGACATATTCAAGTTTGGTAGTGATTGGCTGAGGCAGGCCTGAGATACAGCTGTCTGATTGAAGTGGGCGTGGCACCTGTATGGTCTGGATGTGGCTGGTCGCCGTACCTTATAGAAAGTTTAGGATTTTTTGAATAATTGTATACCAGGACTGTCTCCTGATTTGAATAATACTAGATATACATAGGTTGGTTGAAAATCCAAGGAGGTTAACGAAATGTCATGTTTTTAGACTCCTATAAAATACGCAAAAGCGGAAAGAGATAGGATGAAGTTCTACATGGATTTGAATTTGGCATGGGCCAGTGCATTAGATAAGTAACAAATCTCAATTTTATCATTAACAGTTCAATAGAAATAAGCAGAAATGCAAATCCTGTCGCTGTAGCGCCCCCATGTGGACAATTGGGGTGGCCTTCGCAGGGGTTGCTAGGGGTTAGGAGACAAATGTACAAGCCTATTTTTGTTCAGATCAGCTGTTGTTAAGCCTGTCAAAGGCCTGTCAGAATGCTGCTTGATTTTGATTGGCTGATGGTGGCTAGGGTTTTATGACTAATGACTGCCCTGATAGATTCCTGACCTCAGGCTTCAGAGTAGTACATGTATGCCAAATTTCATTTGGATCGGTCAAGGAAGTCAGGAGATATTGGCAGTTTTTAGTTGTAGCGCCCCCTATTGACGAAATGCGGCCCGCCTTCAACAGTGTCCCCAGAATTTGGTACAGAGATAGGATTTCAAATTTGGTGAAGGTAGGCTAAGGTATGGCCAAGTTATAACAGTCAGACAAATACTGGCTAAATTTACGTAGACTTTGGGCGTGGCTAGTGGCCGTATGATAGACCAATATCAGGATTATTTGAATTAGTATTCATCAGCTCAGAGACCTGATCAGTTTGATACCTCATTTGTCTGATTCCGTCAGACGGTGTAGGAATTACAAGCAAAAGTAGGTTTTGCAAATTATGCAAATTAGCAAAAAATCTAAGTAGGCGGAGCTTAATAGTCCAAATGGCAAGTTGGTAGGGCAAGGATGTCTCTATCAGTAGAAATATGAATTTCAATTATAGGACTAACAGGACAGGAGATATCAATCAAAACGCGTTAGGGGGCGCCACGGCGCCCCCATCTGGCCGACATGGTTGGGTCGGATGATCTGAGTAGCGGGGAGGAATTGACATCATCCTACCAAGTTTCATAATTCTAGCACTTACGGTTTAGGCTGTACATTCAGTTTTAGGGCAGAAAAATAATAATAATAATAATAATCCTAAGAAAAACAATAAGGTTCCATTGCACTTCGTGCTTTGGAACCTTAATAATAATCCTAAGAAAAACAATAAGGTTCCATTGCACTTCGTGCTTTGGAACCTTAATAAATATAACTGCAAGCAGTGATAAGCGGTTCCAAAGCTAATGGAAAGAATAAGTGGGTAGAAATGGAGTACATGGAATAAAATGAAAAGTTCAATAATAATAGGACATAAAATAGAGACCGTAACTGCTGGGCAATGCATTTAAATAGTCAGAAAGTAGGAAATACTACTACTATAGCATGAGAAGCTAATGGACAGAATAAGTGGGTAGACATGGAGTACACAGCATAAAATGAAAAGTTCAATGGCATAAAATGAAAAGTTCAATAATAATTGGACATGAAATAGAGACTGTAATTGCTGGCCAATGCATTTAAATAGTCAGAAAGTAGGAAACAGTACTACAATAGCATGAGATCTGACATGTTGATGTTACAGTAGAAACGTTTAGTTAGGATAAGAAAAAGGGTGGATGAGAAACAGGAGGAAAATGTAATTGCACCTGCTTAGGAGAAATATCACCAATGTAGATCTGTCTGGTGAAGTGCCTGAGCTTGACTGAATATATGGTTTGGGATGATGGCATATGAACAGTGGCTGTAGCGCCCCTGTTTGACTGATCGGCACCAAAGTTGGTGGGTCTCTCTGGGAGGCCGTGCTACATTAGTGGGTAAAATTTGGTCAGAATCGGATGAAGAATGCCTGAGATTTAGCTGTTTGATTGAAATAGGAATTGAAATGGTTTGGCCAGCAGGTGGAGCCTGCGCTCCATGGATAAATTCTATTCAATACTTTTAGGCCTTCTCAGCCAAGTTTGCTCTTAGACACATATGAACAGTCGCCGTAGCGCCCCCGTTTGACCGATCGGCATCAAAGTTGGAGGGTCTGTCTGTGGGCAAGTGGTACATTTGTGGATCAAATTTCGTGAGGATTGGATGAAGCAAGCCTGAGATTTAGCTGTTTGACCTAAGGTGGATCTTAGGAGTATACAGATAGTGGCCATAGCACCCCCGTTTGACCGATCGGCATCAAAGTTTGAGGGTATGTCTGTAGACCAGTGCTACATAAGTGGATCAAATTTCGTGAGGATTGGATGAAGCATGCCTGAGATTTAGCTGTTTGATTGAAATCGGCTTATAAATGATGCAGGTTGGGTGTGGCTGGTGGCCATATTATACAGAAAGGTCAGGTATTTTTTAATAATCATCCCTGACGGCAGTGTCTTGATTGACTTGACACCAGAATCACTTACATGGGGTGTAGATTGTTAAAGTTATAGGAATATTTCATTTAATCCGTTTTTAAATATCACAAGGGAATGCAGATGACTGTTATTATTCAATACATATATCTTGATTTGGCATGACTCACAGAACTTGCAATACAAAGGATTTTTACCAGTAATGTGAGACTTGAACAGAAATGAGATAAATGTCACTTTCACTGGTTTTGCAGGTTTAGAGACACATATTGCATTGCTGTAGCGCCCCCGTTTGACCAATCGGCACCAAATTTGGAGGGCCCTTACCCACTACCGTCCTTGATGACATATTCAAGTTTGGTAGTGATTGGCTGAGGCAGGCCTGAGATACAGCTGTCTGATTGAAGTGGGCGTGGCACCTGTATGGTCTGGATGTGGCTGGTCGCCGTACCTTATAGAAAGTTTAGGATTTTTTGAATAATTGTATACCAGGACTGTCTCCTGATTTGAATAATACTAGATATACATAGGTTGGTTGAAAATCCAAGGAGGTTAACGAAATGTCATGTTTTTAGACTCCTATAAAATACGCAAAAGCGGAAAGAGATAGGATGAAGTTCTACATGGATTTGAATTTGGCATGGGCCAGTGCATTAGATAAGTAACAAATCTCAATTTTATCATTAACAGTTCAATAGAAATAAGCAGAAATGCAAATCCTGTCGCTGTAGCGCCCCCATGTGGACAATTGGGGTGGCCTTCGCAGGGGTTGCTAGGGGTTAGGAGACAAATGTACAAGCCTATTTTTGTTCAGATCAGCTGTTGTTAAGCCTGTCAAAGGCCTGTCAGAATGCTGCTTGATTTTGATTGGCTGATGGTGGCTAGGGTTTTATGACTAATGACTGCCCTGATAGATTCCTGACCTCAGGCTTCAGAGTAGTACATGTATGCCAAATTTCATTTGGATCGGTCAAGGAAGTCAGGAGATATTGGCAGTTTTTAGTTGTAGCGCCCCCTATTGACGAAATGCGGCCCGCCTTCAACAGTGTCCCCAGAATTTGGTACAGAGATAGGATTTCAAATTTGGTGAAGGTAGGCTAAGGTATGGCCAAGTTATAACAGTCAGACCAATACTGGCTAAATTTACGTAGACTTTGGGCGTGGCTAGTGGCCGTATGATAGACCAATATCAGGATTATTTGAATTAGTATTCATCAGCTCAGAGACCTGATCAGTTTTATATCTCATTTGTCTGATTCCGTCAGACGGTGTAGGAATTACAAGCAAAAGTAGGTTTTGCAAATTATGCAAATTAGCAAAAAATCTAAGTAGGCGGAGCTTAATAGTCCAAATGGCAAGTTGGTAGGGCAAGGATGTCTCTATCAGTAGAAATATGAATTTCAATTATAGGACTAACAGGACAGGAGATATCAATCAAAACGCATTAGGGGGCGCCACGGCGCCCCCATCTGGCCGACATGGTTGGGTCGGATGATCTGAGTAGCGGGGAGGAATTGACATCATCCTACCAAGTTTCATAATTCTAGCACTTACGGTTTAGGCTGTACATTCAGTTTTAGGGCAGAAAAATAATAATAATAATAATAATAATCCTAAGAAAAACAATAAGGTTCCATTGCACTTCGTGCTTTGGAACCTTAATAATAATCCTAAGAAAAACAATAAGGTTCCATTGCACTTCGTGCTTTGGAACCTTAATAAATATAACTGCAAGCAGTGATAAGCGGTTCCAAAGCTAATGGAAAGAATAAGTGGGTAGAAATGGAGTACATGGAATAAAATGAAAAGTTCAATAATAATAGGACATAAAATAGAGACCGTAACTGCTGGGCAATGCATTTAAATAGTCAGAAAGTAGGAAATACTACTACTATAGCATGAGAAGCTAATGGACAGAATAAGTGGGTAGACATGGAGTACACAGCATAAAATGAAAAGTTCAATGGCATAAAATGAAAAGTTCAATAATAATAGGACATGAAATAGAGACTGTAATTGCTGGCCAATGCATTTAAATAGTCAGAAAGTAGGAAACAGTACTACAATAGCATGAGATCTGACATGTTGATGTTACAGTAGAAACGTTTAGTTAGGATAAGAAAAAGGGTGGATGAGAAACAGGAGGGAAATGTAATTGCACCTGCTTAGGAGAAATATCACCAATGTAGATCTGTCTGGTGAAGTGCCTGAGCTTGACTGAATATATGGTTTGGGATGATGGCATATGAACAGTGGCTGTAGCGCCCCTGTTTGACTGATCGGCACCAAAGTTGGTGGGTCTCTCTGGGAGGCCGTGCTACATTAGTGGGTAAAATTTGGTGAGAATCGGATGAAGAATGCCTGAGATTTAGCTGTTTGATTGAAATAGGAATTGAAATGGTTTGGCCAGCAGGTGGAGCCTGCGCTCCATGGATAAATTCTATTCAATATGTTTAGGCCTTCTCAGCCAAGTTTGCTCTTAGACACATATGAACAGTCGCCATAGCGCCCCCGTTTGACCGATCGACATCAAAGTTGGAGGGTCTGTCTGGGGGCCAGTGCTACATTAGTGGGTGAAATTTTGTGAGGATTGGATGAAGCAAGCCTGAGATTTAGCTGTTTGACCTAAGGTGGATCTTAGGAGTATACAGATAGTGGCCATAGCACCCCCCGTTTGACCGATCGGCATCAAAGTTTGAGGGTATGTCTGTAGACCAGTGCTACATAAGTGGATCAAATTTCGTGAGGATTGGATGAAGCATGCCTGAGATTTAGCTGTTTGATTGAAATCGGCTTATAAATGATGCAGGTTGGGTGTGGCTGGTGGCCATATTATACAGAAAGGTCAGGTATTTTTTAATAATCATCCCTGACGGCAGTGTCTTGATTGACTTGACACCAGAATCACTTACATGGGGTGTAGATTGTTAAAGTTATAGGAATATTTCATTTAATCCGTTTTTAAATATCACAAGGGAATGCAGATGACTGTTATTATTCAATACATATATCTTGATTTGGCATGACTCACAGAACTTGCAATACAAAGGATTTTTACCAGTAATGTGAGACTTGAACAGAAATGAGATAAATGTCACTTTCACTGGTTTTGCAGGTTTAGAGACACATATTGCATTGCTGTAGCGCCCCCGTTTGACCAATCGGCACCAAATTTGGAGGGCCCTTACCCACTACCGTCCTTGATGACATATTCAAGTTTGGTAGTGATTGGCTGAGGCAGGCCTGAGATACAGCTGTCTGATTGAAGTGGGCGTGGCACCTGTATGGTCTGGATGTGGCTGGTCGCCGTACCTTATAGAAAGTTTAGGATTTTTTGAATAATTGTATACCAGGACTGTCTCCTGATTTGAATAATACTAGATATACATAGGTTGGTTGAAAATCCAAGGAGGTTAACGAAATGTCATGTTTTTAGACTCCTATAAAATACGCAAAAGCGGAAAGAGATAGGATGAAGTTCTACATGGATTTGAATTTGGCATGGGCCAGTGCATTAGATAAGTAACAAATCTCAATTTTATCATTAACAGTTCAATAGAAATAAGCAGAAATGCAAATCCTGTCGCTGTAGCGCCCCCATGTGGACAATTGGGGTGGCCTTCGCAGGGGTTGCTAGGGGTTAGGAGACAAATGTACAAGCCTATTTTTGTTCAGATCAGCTGTTGTTAAGCCTGTCAAAGGCCTGTCAGAATGCTGCTTGATTTTGATTGGCTGATGGTGGCTAGGGTTTTATGACTAATGACTGCCCTGATAGATTCCTGACCTCAGGCTTCAGAGTAGTACATGTATGCCAAATTTCATTTGGATCGGTCAAGGAAGTCAGGAGATATTGGCAGTTTTTAGTTGTAGCGCCCCCTATTGACGAAATGCGGCCCGCCTTCAACAGTGTCCCCAGAATTTGGTACAGAGATAGGATTTCAAATTTGGTGAAGGTAGGCTAAGGTATGGCCAAGTTATAACAGTCAGACCAATACTGGCTAAATTTACGTAGACTTTGGGCGTGGCTAGTGGCCGTATGATAGACCAATATCAGGATTATTTGAATTAGTATTCATCAGCTCAGAGACCTGATCAGTTTTATATCTCATTTGTCTGATTCCGTCAGACGGTGTAGGAATTACAAGCAAAAGTAGGTTTTGCAAATTATGCAAATTAGCAAAAAATCTAAGTAGGCGGAGCTTAATAGTCCAAATGGCAAGTTGGTAGGGCAAGGATGTCTCTATCAGTAGAAATATGAATTTCAATTATAGGACTAACAGGACAGGAGATATCAATCAAAACGCGTTAGGGGGCGCCACGGCGCCCCCATCTGGCCGACATGGTTGGGTCGGATGATCTGAGTAGCGGGGAGGAATTGACATCATCCTACCAAGTTTCATAATTCTAGCACTTACGGTTTAGGCTGTACATTCAGTTTTAGGGCAGAAAAATAATAATAAATATAACTGCAAGCAGTGATAAGCGGTTCCAAAGCTAATGGAAAGAATAAGTGGGTAGAAATGGAGTACATGGAATAAAATGAAAAGTTCAATAATAATAGGACATAAAATAGAGACCGTAACTGCTGGGCAATGCATTTAAATAGTGAGAAAGTAGGAAATACTACTACGATAGCATGAGAAGCTAATGGACAGAATAAGTGGGTAGACATGGAGTACACAGCATAAAATGAAAAGTTCAATGGCATAAAATGAAAAGTTCAATAATAGGACATGAAATAGACTGTAATTGCTGGCCAATGCATTTAAATAGTCAGAAAGTAGGAAACAGTACTACAATAGCATGAGATCTGACATGTTGATGTTACAGTAGAAATGTTTAGTTAGGATAAGAAAAAGGGTGGATGAGAAACAGGAGGAAAATGTAATTGCATCTACTTAGGAGAAATATCACCAATGTAGATCTGTCTGGTGAAGTGCCTGAGCTTGACTGAATATATGGTTTGGGATGATGGCATATGAACAGTGGCTGTAGCGCCCCTGTTTGACTGATCGGCACAAAAGTTGGTGGGTCTCTCTGGGAGGCCGTGCTACATTAGTGGGTAAAATTTGGTGAGAATCGGATGAAGCATGCCTGAGATTTAGCTGTTTGATTGAAATAGGAATTGAAATGGTTTGGCCAGCAGGTGGAGCCTGCGCTCCATGGATAAATTCTATTCAATATTTTTAGGCCTTCTCAGCCAAGTTTGCTCTTAGACACATATGAACAGTCGCCATAGCGCCCCCGTTTGACTGATTGACATCAAAGTTGGAGGGTCTGTCTGTGGGCCAGTGCTACATTAGTGGGTGAAATTTTGTGATGATTGGATGAAGCAAGCCTGAGATTTAGCTGTTTGACCTAAGGTGGATCTTAGGAGTATACAGATAGTGGCCATAGCACCCCCGTTTGACCGATCGGCATCAAAGTTTGAAGGTATGTCTGTAGACCAGTGCTACATAAGTGGATCAAATTTCGTGAGGATTGGATGAAGCATGCCTGAGATTTAGCTGTTTGATTGAAATCGGCTTATAAATGATGCAGGTTGGGTGTGGCTGGTGGCCATATTATACAGAAAGGTCAGGTATTTTTTAATAATCATCCCTGACGGCAGTGTCTTGATTGACTTGACACCAGAATCACTTACATGGGGTGTAGATTGTTAAAGTTATAGGAATATTTCATTTAATTCGTTTTTAAATATCACAAGGGAATGCAGATGACTGTTATTATGCAATACATATATCTTGATTTGGCATGACTCACAGAACTTGCAGTACAAAGGATTTTTACCAGTAATATGAGACTTGAACAGAAATGAGATAAATGTCACTTTCACTGGTTTTGCAGGTTTAGAGACACATATTGCATTGCTGTAGCGCCCCCGTTTGACCAATCGGCAAGAAATTTGGAGGGCCCTTACCCACTACCGTCCTTGATGACATATTCAAGTTTGGTAGTGATTGGCTGAGGAAGGCCTGAGATACAGCTGTCTGATTGAAGTGGGCGTGGCACCTGTATGGTCTGGATGTGGCTGGTCGCCGTACCTTATAGAAAGTTTAGGATTTTTTTAATAATTGTATACCAGGACTGTCTCCTGATTTGAATAATACTAGATATACATAGGTTGGATGAAAATCCAAGGAGGTTAACGAAATGTCATGTTTTTAGACTCCTATAAAATACGCAAAAGCGGAAAGAGATAGGATGAAGTTCTACATGGATTTGAATTTGACATGGGCCAGTGCATTAGATAAGTAACAAATCTCAATTTTATCATTAACAGTTCAATAGAAATAAGCAGAAATGCAAATCCTGTCGCTGTAGCGCCCCCATGTGGACAATTGGTGTGGCCTTCGCAGGGATTGCTAGGGGTTAGGAGACAAATGTACAAGCCTATTTTTGTTCAGATCAGCTGTTGTTAAGCCTGTCAAAGGCCTGTCAGAATGCTGCTTGATTTTGATTGGCTGATGGTGGCTAGGGTTTTATGACTAATGACTGCCCTGATAGATTCCTGACCTCAGGCTTCAGAGTAGTACAAATTATGAGGGTATGCCAAATTTCATTTGGATCGGTCAAGGAAGTCAGGAGATATTGGCAGTTTTTAGTTGTAGCGCCCCCTATTGACGAAATGCGGCCCGCCTTCAACAGTGTCCCCAGAATTTGGTACAGAGATAGGATTTCAAATTTGGTTTAGGTAGGCTAAGGTATGGCCAAGTTATAACAGTCAGACCAATACTGGCTAAATTTACGTAGACTTTGGGCGTGGCTAGTGGCCGTATGATAGACCAATATCAGGATTATTTGAATTAGTATTCATCAGCTCAGAGACCTGATCAGTTTTATATCTCATTTGTCTGATTCCGTCAGACGGTGTAGGAATTACAAGCAAAAGTAGGTTTTGCAAATTATGCAAATTAGCAAAAAATCTAAGTAGGCGGAGCTTAATAGTCCAAATGGCAAGTTGGTAGGGCAAGGATGTCTCTATCAGTAGAAATATGAATTTCAATTATAGGACTAACAGGACAGGAGATATCAATCAAAACGCGTTAGGGGGCGCCACGGCGCCCCCATCTGGCCGACATGGTTGGGTCGGATTATCTGAGTAGCGGGGAGGAATTGACATCATCCTACCAAGTTTCATAATTCTAGCACTTACGGTTTAGGCTGTACATTCAGTTTTAGGGCAGAAAAATAATAATAATAAATATAACTGCAAGCAGTGATAAATGGTTCCAAAGCTAATGGAAAGAATAGGTGGGTAGACATGGAGTACACAGCATAAAATGAAAAGTTCAATAATAATGGGACATGAAATAGAGACTGTAATTGCTGGCCAATGCATTTAAATAGTCAGAAAGTAGGAAATACTACTACAATAGCATGAGAAGCTAATGGACAGAATAGGCTGATCATTTAGACAGAAGAAAGGCTGAAAGTATTCAATGGCATTTTATAAATGGAGCAAGGGCTCCACCTGCTAGATAATTTATTACAAAATTGCAATTGCTGCAGTTTACACAGCCTAAAGTATAATTGAAGGCTGATAAATTTGTAAAAGTCAGATGGCAGGACAATAAAAGGAAATTGAAAATATGGACTCAGATGAAGGAGTGGGTGATTAATCTTTGAATGTTTGATAAAAAATAAGGATATTTCAGCTGAATTAACTAAGGTGGGTCTTAGACATATATGAACAGTGGCTGTAGCGCCCCCGTTTGATTGATCGGCACCAAAGTTGGTTGGTTTCTCTGGGAGGCCGTGCTACATTAGTGGGTAAAATTTGGTGAGAATCGGATGAAGCATGCCTGAGATTTAGCTGTTTGATTGAAATAGGAATTGAAATGGTTTGGCCAGCAGGTGGAGCCTGCGCTCCATGGATAAATTCTATTCAATATTTTTAGGCCTTCTCAGCCAAGTTTGCTCTTAGACACATATGAACAGTCGCCATAGCGCCCCCGTTTGACCGATCGACATCAAAGTTGGAGGGTCTGTCTGTGGGCCAGTGCTACATTAGTGGGTGAAATTTTGTGAGGATTGGATGAAGCAAGCCTGAGATTTAGCTGTTTGACCTAAGGTGGATCTTAGGAGTATACAGATAGTGGCCATAGCACCCCCGTTTGACCGATCGGCATCAAAGTTTGAGGGTATGTATGTAGACCAGTGCTACATAAGTGGATCAAATTTCGTGAGGATTGGATGAAGCATGCCTGAGATTTAGCTGTTTGATTGAAATCGGCTTATAAATGATGCAGGTTGGGTGTGGCTGGTGGCCATATTATACAGAAAGGTCAGGTATTTTTTAATAATCATCCCTGACGGTAGTGTCTTGATTGACTTGACACCAGAATCACTTACATGGGGTGTAGATTGTTAAAGTTATAGGAATATTTCATTTAATCCGTTTTTAAATATCACAAGGGAATGCAGATGACTGTTATTATGCAATACATATATCTTGATTTGGCATGACTCACAGAACTTGCAGTACAAAGGATTTTTACCAGTAATATGAGACTTGAACAGAAATGAGATAAATGTCACTTTCACTGGTTTTGCAGGTTTAGAGACACATATTGCATTGCTGTAGCGCCCCCGTTTGACCAATCGGCACCAAATTTGGAGGGCCCTTACCCACTACCGTCCTTGATGACATATTCAAGTTTGGTAGTGATTGGCTGAGGCAGGCCTGAGATACAGCTGTCTGATTGAAGTGGGCGTGGCACCTGTATGGTCTGGATGTGGCTGGTCGCCGTACCTTATAGAAAGTTTAGGATTTTTTGAATAATTGTATACCAGGACTGTCTCCTGATTTGAATGATATCAGATTTACATAGGTTGGTTGAAAATCCAAGGAGGTTAACGAAATGTCATGTTTTTAGACTCCTATAAAATACGCAAAAGCGGAAAGGGATAGGATGAAGTTCTACATGGATTTGAATTTGGCATGGGCCAGTGCATTAGAGAAGTAACAAATCTCAATTTTATCATTAACAGTTCAATAGAAATAAGCAGAAATGCAAATCCTGTGGACAAATGTACAAGCCTATTTTTGTTCAGATCAGCTGTTGTTAAGCCTGTCAAAGGCCTGTCAGAATGCTGCTTGATTTTGATTGGCTGATGGTGGCTAGGGTTTTATGATTAATGACTGCCCTGATAGATACTTGACCTCAGGCTTCAGAGTAGTACATGTATGCCAAATTTCATTTGGATCGGTCAAGGAAGTCAGGAGATATTGGCAGTTTTTAGTTGTAGCGCCCCCTATTGACGAAATGCGGCCCGCCTTCAACAGTGTCCCCAGAATGGGGTACGGGGATAGGATTTAAAATTTGGTGAAGGTAGGCTAAGGTATGGCCAAGTTATAACAGTCAGACCAATACTGGCTAAATTTACGTAGACTTTGGGCGTGGCTAGTGGCCGTATGATAGACCAATATCAGGGTTATTTGAATTATTATTCATCAGCTCAGAGACCTGATCGGTTTTATACCTCATTTGTCTGATTCCGTCAGACGGTGTAGGAATTACAAGCAAAAGTAGGTTTTGCAAATTATGCAAATTAGCAAAAAATCTAAGTAGGCGGAGCTTAATAGTCCAAATGGCAAGTTGGTAGGGCAAGGATGTCTCTATCAGTAGAAATATGAATTTCAATTATAGGACTAACAGGACAGGAGATATCAATCAAAACGCATTAGAGGGCGCCACGGCGCCCCCATCTGGCCGACATGGTTGGGTCGGATGATCTGAGTAGCGGGGAGGAATTGACATCATCCTACCAAGTTTCATAATTCTAGCACTTACGGTTTAGGCTGTACATTCAGTTTTAGGGCAGAAAAATAATAATAATAATCCTAAGAAAAACAATAAGGTTCCATTGCACTTCGTGCTTTGGAACCTTAAATATAACTGCAAGCAGTGATAAGCGGTTCCAAAGCTAATGGAAAGAATAAGTGGGTAGAAATGGAGTACATGGAATAAAATGAAAAGTTCAATAATAATAGGACATAAAATAGAGACCGTAACTGCTGGGCAATTCATTTAAATAGTCAGAAAGTAGGAAATACTACTACTATAGCATGAGAAGCTAATGGACAGAATAAGTGGGTAGACATGGAGTACACAGCATAAAATGAAAAGTTCAATGGCATAAAATGAAAAGTTCAATAATAATAGGACATGAAATAGAGACTGTAATTGCTGGCCAATGCATTTAAATAGTCAGAAAGTAGGAAACAGTACTACAATAGCATGAGATCTGACATGTTGATGTTACAGTAGAAACGTTTAGTTAGGATAAGAAAAAGGGTGGATGAGAAACAGGAGGAAAATGTAATTGCACCTGCTTAGGAGAAATATCACCAATGTAGATCTGTCTGGTGAAGTGCCTGAGCTTGACTGAATATATGGTTTGGGATGATGGCATATGAACAGTGGCTGTAGCGCCCCCGTTTGACTGATCGGCACCAAAGTTGGTGGGTCTCTCTGGGAGGCCGTGCTACATTAGTGCGTAAAATTTGGTCAGAATCGGATGAAGAATGCCTGAGATTTAGCTGTTTGATTGAAATAGGAATTGAAATGGTTTGGCCAGCAGGTGGAGCCTGCGCTCCATGGATAAATTCTATTCAATACTTTTAGGCCTTCTCAGCCAAGTTTGCTCTTAGACACATATGAACAGTCGCCGTAGCGCCCCCGTTTGACCGATCGGCATCAAAGTTGGAGGGTCTGTCTGTGGGCAAGTGGTACATTTGTGGGTGAAATTTTGTGAGGATTGGATGAAGCAAGCCTGAGATTTAGCTGTTTGACCTAAGGTGGATCTTAGGAGTATACAGATAGTGGCCATAGCACCCCCGTTTGACCGATCGGCATCAAAGTTTGAGGGTATGTCTGTAGACCAGTGCTACATAAGTGGATCAAATTTCGTGAGGATTGGATGAAGCATGCCTGAGATTTAGCTGTTTGATTGAAATCGGCTTATAAATGATGCAGGTTGGGTGTGGCTGGTGGCCATATTATACAGAAAGGTCAGGTATTTTTTAATAATCATCCCTGACGGCAGTGTCTTGATTGACTTGACACCAGAATCACTTACATGGGGTGTAGATTGTTAAAGTTATAGGAATATTTCATTTAATCCGTTTTTAAATATCACAAGGGAATGCAGATGACTGTTATTATGCAATACATATATCTTGATTTGGCATGACTCACAGAACTTGCAATACAAAGGATTTTTACCAGTAATGTGAGACTTGAACAGAAATGAGATAAATGTCACTTTCACTGGTTTTGCAGGTTTAGAGACACATATTGCATTGCTGTAGCGCCCCCGTTTGACCAATCGGCACCAAATTTGGAGGGCCCTTACCCACTACCGTCGTTGATGACATATTCAAGTTTGGTAGTGATTGGCTGAGGCAGGCCTGAGATACAGCTGTCTGATTGAAGTGGGCGTGGCACCTGTATGGTCTGGATGTGGCTGGTCGCCGTACCTTATAGAAAGTTTAGGATTTTTTGAATAATTGTATACCAGGACTGTCTCCTGATTTGAATAATACTAGATATACATAGGTTGGTTGAAAATCCAAGGAGGTTAACGAAATGTCATGTTTTTAGACTCCTATAAAATACGCAAAAGCGGAAAGAGATAGGATGAAGTTCTACATGGATTTGAATTTGGCATGGGCCAGTGCATTAGATAAGTAACAAATCTCAATTTTATCATTAACAGTTCAATAGAAATAAGCAGAAATGCAAATCCTGTCGCTGTAGCGCCCCCATGTGGACAATTGGGGTGGCCTTCGCAGGGGTTGCTAGGGGTTAGGAGACAAATGTACAAGCCTATTTTTGTTCAGATCAGCTGTTGTTAAGCCTGTCAAAGGCCTGTCAGAATGCTGCTTGATTTTGATTGGCTGATGGTGGCTAGGGTTTTATGACTAATGACTGCCCTGATAGATTCCTGACCTCAGGCTTCAGAGTAGTACATGTATGCCAAATTTCATTTGGATAGGTCAAGGAAGTCAGGAGATATTGGCAGTTTTTAGTTGTAGCGCCCCCTATTGACGAAATGCGGCCCGCCTTCAACAGTGTCCCCAGAATTTGGTACAGAGATAGGATTTCAAATTTGGTGAAGGTAGGCTAAGGTATGGCCAAGTTATAACAGTCAGACCAATACTGGCTAAATTTACGTAGACTTTGGGCGTGGCTAGTGGCCGTATGATAGACCAATATCAGGGTTATTTGAATTAGTATTCATCAGCTCAGAGACCTGATCAGTTTTATACCTCATTTGTCTGATTCCGTCAGACGGTGTAGGAATTACAAGCAAAAGTAGGTTTTGCAAATTATGCAAATTAGCAAAAAATCTAAGTAGGCGGAGCTTAATAGTCCAAATGGCAAGTTGGTAGGGCAAGGATGTCTCTATCAGTAGAAATATGAATTTCAATTATAGGACTAACAGGACAGGAGATATCAATCAAAACGCGTTAGGGGGCGCCACGGCGCCCCCATCTGGCCGACATGGTTGGGTCGGATGATCTGAGTAGCGGGGAGGAATTGACATCATCCTACCAAGTTTCATAATTCTAGCACTTACGGTTTAGGCTGTACATTCAGTTTTAGGGCAGAAAAATAATAATAATAATAATCCTAAGAAAAACAATAAGGTTCCATTGCACTTCGTGCTTTGGAACCTTAATAATAATAATAATCCTAAGAAAAACAATAAGTTTCCAATGCACTTCGTGCTTTGGAACCTTAATAATAATAATAATAATAATCCTAAGAAAAACAATAAGTTTCCAATGCACTTCGTGCTTTGGAACCTTAATAATCCTAAGAAAAACAATAAGTTTCCATAGCACTTCGTGCTTTGGAACCTTAATAATAATAATCCTAAGAAAAACAATAAGGTTCCATTGCACTTCGTGCTTTGGAACCTTAATAATCCTAAGAAAAACAATAAGGTTCCATTGCACTTCGTGCTTTGGAACCTTAATAATCCTAAGAAAAACAATAAGTTTCCATAGCACTTCGTGCTTTGGAACCTTAATAAAGGATTACAGTTAAGGGAGCAAACGTTAACCAAATACAAACGTACGGCTCTTGGACTGAACAAGCAGGGTGCTAAAACTCAAAACTACAGTTCCTACGCGGTCCGCAAGGTGGCACTCGCCGCCCACCACTCCCGACACCGACAGGACTACTTAGCAATGCTTATGATATTTCGTAATTTTGTCTGATATTCCATAATTTTGTAATCATTAAAGGGACTACTTACTATTGCTTATAATATTTCATGATTTTGTCTCGCTTTATATTTCATACTTTTAATATTCCTGAAGAGACCAAAGCGTACCTGTTTGTTCCTCCGACAGCCCTATATCCCCCTCTCGTACTAAAACACCCAAATAACCTTTGCCAAGACCCTCTCCCTTCTCTCCTCCATCTTCTGCATGGTATACAACTCTTGTTCCAGGATACAGCAGTACTCTTGCTGAGCTATGCACAAAAATTGGAAACCAGTGTGGGTTGTAAAGACAGAAGAGACATTTCCCTTTTTTCAGACTTTCTTGTGAGAGTTGCAGGGGATTTTCACTGATGGAAAGGTCATATCTGAACCCCTCATTCCCCAACAAATGTCGTCTATGATCAATATATGTATAACTGAGGCTGATGTGGTACTAAGCCTAGCTAAGCTCAAAATAAATAGATGGCATCTTGCCTACAGTTTTAAAGGAGATGAGGAATATTATTAGCCGACCTTTAACTTTATTATTCCAGAAATCCTTATCTGCTAGTGTGATACCTTCTGATTGGAAGCATGCTAATATAACACCCATATTCAAAAAAGGGGATCGAAGTAATCCAGCAAACTATAGGCCAATCAGTTTAACTGGAAAAAATAATGGAAGCTATAATCCAAGTGAAAATGGTAAGTAACATTCTGAGGGATAACCAACATGGATTCAGGTGAGGAAGGTCCTGTTTGACTAATCTGTTTGATTTCTTTGAGGAAGCTACAAGAGAAATTGATCACAAAAAGGCCTATGATGTCATCTACTTCGCTTTCCAGGAGGTCTTTGATGTTGTCCCCCACAAATGGCTCTTGCTTAAGCTCAAAGCTGCACGGATTTTAGGAACTGTAGCAGCTTGGATCGAAAACTTTGTAACAGACAGGAAGCCGTGGGTATTTATTAGAGGCACAAGGTAAGAGTTTTAATGGGCACACAGAGAGGCATACGGGACAGAATAGTCATAAAAATGCAATGACAGGACTAGTGAAACAAACTCTGACGTGGACTTAAATACACAGAACTAATGAAAACCAACTCACAACAGCTGATGACAAGGGGATTCCACACGAGGTTAACGAGGGGCCGTGGCACACACGAGGACAGGACTGGCAGGGTGTGACAATATAGGTTGCCTTATAAAAACCACTGGAATTCAAAGTGACAGATCGCCGTAGAGTCCTGTTTATAAACCTTTATTAATACTGAAGTGATTAGAGGTAAGGTTTACTCACAGATAACAAGTTATGTCTGAAGCTTTATTTGGTCACACAAGCAGCTTGACGGCACAGACTCGGCGCTATTTGTCTCTGAGGAAAAGGAAACTCATTAGATTTCCTGTCAAACATTTATTCAGGTAATTACACCAGGAATGCCGAAGGCAAGCAATAGTCTGATACATAATAAAAACTAGCAGCTGTCGGAATGGTTTTATTCGTTTCTATTTATGTTGATTTATTTAGTTGTTGTATACTTTTGGATTAAAATGAATTAAACAAATTTGTCCGTCATTGATGTTGGATGTTACTACCGTTGATCTGTCCTGCCTGTAGCCTTCTTTCCCTTAATAAATCCCCAGTTTTCCCTGTATTCCACCTGCCTGCCTTGTCTTTCCCTGCCTCCTGCCCACTTACCTGCCCGTCGCTACCCGGGATACCTGACAACTGCAGTTCCGCTGTTTTGTTTGGCACCCTAAATTATGTCCTGCAATCTGTGGAAAAATCTGAAGGCTGAGGAATGTTACGTAAGACAGGTAAAATGCAAAAACTCTCTCTGGTGTAATTCACTGCATAAAACCAATGGTCTTAAGTGTGGTGTCTTCTTCATAACACTCCCTGACTTTTGTATTCGTGACCTTGAGATAGGGTGGGCTGCTTTTCTTCCTTCATTTTACTAGTGTTCCTCCCTTTCCTCCCAGCCTTGGCTGGTGGTTCAGGCAGCATCACCTCTTTTAATGGACCACAGTTACACAGAGATGAACAACATAGAATACTTTGGATTGAGGTTTTGCAGTAAGAGGGTGCTGAAGGAAAAAGGAGTTTCAAAGACATCGGTCTGCCTGTACTGCCGATTTTGACTCTGCCCATTTCAGATGTTCATGTAAAGTGTGAATTTACTAATGTGACATTCCTTAAATATAACCACTGAAACAGAACGGTTGTAAATTTGCTGTCCAGTTTGGTAGATGGACTGACGCAGAGGCGGAGCTATGGATAGGTCTGGGTGGTATTGACAGTTGGGCCCACCCAATTAGATTAATGAAACTGCATTCTTTATATATAAATTACTGTCTTCTAACTCTGTTCCTATACATCACTGTTGTTACTGTATCAAGTACGACAGAATGTGTGAGCTCCCTCTAGTGGTCTTCTAGGTATAATTTTTTTCTCACTTTTTTGCTATTCTGTCTTCTTTTCATACCTATAATGCGGCGATTAGCTTCATACTGGGCACCGACACACCTGGAAATGACGTAACATCGAACCAAATGCCAAAAGTAATCAGAAGTTAGCACGCTGCCCAGAATGCACAGATAACAAGCTACACTGCAAGTCGTCCAGCCACGACGTCACCCAGCCCCTCGTCTGCCGTCTAAAATACAGATAAATTACATGTGCTCCATATTTCTGCAGCTGACATTATTTTGAACTGGGCCATAAAGAACATATTCTCATAGCGATGGCTTTTAATCAGTCCATGCTGGATCTGGGAGAAATGATGCGGCGAGCAAAGCAGGTGGTTTGGGTGCCGACGGTGCATGAAGGTGTGCAGGCAGCGGCAGGAGAGAAGATGTTAAGGATTGTAAGGATTAGAGTGCAAAGGTTGTAGGTGATTTGAAGTTAGACAACAGAGATTCATGGCTGTGGAGCATGATAGGAGTTTTGTGTGATTCAAAAGAAAGTACAGAGGAATGTTGGCAGGAAATGGAAAGAGAAGTGCCTGAGGAGGTGTGGACTGCTCATGATACAGATGTAGGCCTAGTTAATTCAGCTAGCCCACTGGAAATTTATCTTAAGCCAGGGTGCACACCACCCTGGAAAAACCAGTACCCCTTGAAACCTGAGGCCGAGGAAGGTGTAAGGGAAACGATAGAGGGATCACTGGATGCAAGGGTGTTGGTGCCTACCATTAGCTGCTGCAACACCCCCCTCTTCCCTGTGCCAAAGGCAGGAGGTGAAAAGTGGAGGCTGGTACATGATTTGTGTGCAGTAAATGAGGTAGTGGAGGATCAGACAGCAGAAGTTCCCAATCCACACACCCTGTTGACAAATGTGCCCCCCCAATGCAAAATGGTTTACAGTTGTGGATTTGTGTTCAGCATTTTTCAGTGTGCCCCTTGCAGAACAGTCACAGTTTCTGTTTGCTTTCACCTACAGGGGTCAGCAGTATACCTACACGAGGATGCCACAGGGATTTAAGCATTCGCTGCATGTTTTTAATCAGGTGCTTAAGGCAGACTTAGACTGAATTTAAAAAGTACAGTGATACAATATGTGGAGTATCTATTGTTGTGTGCGGAAACGCTGGCAGACTGCCACCAGGACTCAGTGCAGTTGCTGAAGGTCTTGGCAAAAGGGGGCCATAAGGTGTCCAAGGCCAAGTTGCAGTACTACCAAGAGCAGGTTACGTACTTGGGGCGTGAGATCAGCCACGGGAGGAAAGCTATAGCAGAACAGCTAAAGGGAATCACTAAGGCTCCGAAACCCATGACTGTGTCACAGATGCTGACATTTTTTAGGGACGACAGGATTCAGCGTGGACTGGATTGAGGACTGTGCTGTGAAGGTGGCACCGTAGTGGGCACTGATAAAGGAGGAGGGCCACACTAATTTGAAGGCCCCCTTAATTTGAACTCAGTAGCATTTGAATCTATCAAGCAGAAGCACCAGAATGCACCTGCTCTGGGCCTCCCAGTCTACACCAAGCCGTTTTATCTGTATGTCGGGAACAGGAAGGACGGCTTTGGGACAGCCCTGCTCACTCAGGACTTGTGTCCTGGCAGACAGAAGCAGCCATTGGCATACTATAGTATGAAGCTGGACAATGTGGCTCAGGGATACCCACCCTGTTTCCAGGCAGTGGTGGCTGCCTATTTAGGCTATGAAAAGGCCACTGCCATCACAATGGGTTATCCAGTGACAATTTATACTTCACATAAGGTGGTGGACCTTATTGACAAAGGCAAATTTGTGTTGATCCCAGCAAGGCAGCTAGCGTACTTTGCATTTCTCTCTTACCCGGATGTGACAATAAAGCGCTGCACTACAGTGAACCCTGCAGACAGCATTCCCCTGGAGGATGAGGGGCAGCCACATGAGTGTGTGGCAGAGTCTTTGGTTTACATTAAACTGAGACCAGACCTGGAGAGCTCTCCCACTGAAAATAGCGAGATGGTTTTGTTTGTGGATGGCTCATGTTGGAGAGATGGGGATGCCTTGAAGGCTGGGTTTGCTGTAGTTCAGCCTCAGGGTGATGATTTTCACACTCTCGTTTCAGAGCCAGTGGCACAACCCTGTTCCGCTCAATTAGTGGAGATAAAGGCTTTGACTGCAGCGTGCTGGCGAGGACAACATAAGACGGTTACAATCTACACAGACTCTGCATACGCACATGATGTATGCCATCTGTTTGGAGCAGTCTGGAAGCAAAGGGGGTTTTGCAAAATTGACGGCTCCCCCATTCAGCATTATAATCAGATTTTGGAGTTGCTACACGCAATGATGCATCCCAAGCGTTTGGCTATTGTTTAGTGTCATGCCCACCGCAAAGGTCGTGATTTTGTTATTCAAGGCAATGCGGCCTCTGATGCGGCAGCCAGGGCGGCTGCGCAGGTCAGGACTGCTCATCTTTTGCCTATGGTGACTATAGAGCTGGACCTTACTGTTTCTGATCTGGTGGCCCTGCAGGAGCGTGCGGGCCCCTATGAGGCCTCAGTGTGGCTAAAAAGGGGGGCCTCTAAGGATGCTAATGGTCTGTATAGCAACCATGAGGGGCTTTTGGCCGCACCTCTGTCTTTGGTGAACATTTTGATAACGGATGCGCATGGTCTTGACCATTGCACAAGGGGGGAGGTGTTTTTACACCGCAAGGTTTCTGGGCACCACAGCTGCAAGCAATGGTGGATACAAGGTTGTCAGAATGTGAGGTGTGCATTAAGAACAATGTACGCAAAGCAATCACAGCCCCAGTAGGGCACATTCCAGTGCCGGAGGGACTGTTCAGACACTTGGTGATGGACTATGTGGACATGGGAAAAACAGCATATGGAAAGCGATATATGCTTGTGATTGTGGACAGGTTCAGCAGATGGGTGGAGGCAATACCGTCCAAGGACATGGGGGCGATGACAGTGGTGAAATTCCTGATCAGAGAGGTGATTCCGAGGTTTGGGATACCAACTGAAATCAGCTCTGATAATGGAGCTGCATTTGTGGGGAAAGTTACTAAGTTAGTGGTTCAACAGCTGAGAATAAAACAAAGGTTGGGATGTGTGTATCACCCTCAGTCGCAGGGCATGGTGCAGAGAGTGAATGGCACACTTAAGCAGAAGCTGAATAAGATTTGCGCCACCACGAAAATGAACTGGGTAGATGCACTGCCAACAGCCTTGATGGCGTATCGGATGGAAGCGCACAGGGTGACGCATTTGTCTCCGCATGAAATGCTGACAGGGAGACCAATGCCTGGATCGACTTGGAGGGGGCCGTATAAGGGACCCAGCCTAGATCAGCTGGGGGATGAATTAAAGTTGTACATGAGGACGTTAACCAAAATACACAAAGCTATTTCCAAACAGGAAAGGGAGAAAGCACAGAAAGAAGACACAGACCAGAAGGAGCCAGTCATCTTTCCAGGAGATAAAGTCTACCTGCGAGTGTTCCGGCGAAAGTGGCACAAGCCCCGACGAGAGGGACCCTTCAAGGTGACACGAGCCACAGCAACAGCAGTACAGGTAGAAGGGAGTAACACGTGGTATCATTTGAACCACTGCACTAGAGTACTGCACGAAAGGCAGATAGTCACTGAAAACGACACAGAGGATGTAGCTGCCCTTGACTCAGATGGCCCTGATGGAGCTCCCAGAGGAGCTCCACAGCTTGGAGAGGAGCCAGTTTCAGGTTCAGAGCAGACTGAGGGTCAAGAGGGAGCGTCGCAAGCAGACCAGCCACTCCAGACAGGACACGAAGCTGTGGGTTCTGGTAGGGCTGATAGCGATGATATTGGTGATGCTAATGATATATCCGGCCCTTCAGGTCTGGGGGCACAGCAGGACCACAGGTCAGGTGAGTTCAGAACAATTGACTTCACTGACTCCGCCTTGTCCTTTGATGCTGAATAACCTCTCAGATAACAATGAGCGAAAGCGGAGAGATAGGGAGGAGATATGGGAGTGAGGAGAGTGAGCAAATTGTAGAATATACCCAGGATGAAGTAGACCTGGATGGGTTAGCAAAACGTATGCTTGGAAATTGGTGGTATAAATAGGCTAAGTATACCGCCGCTTCATTAGGGCAGGAGGGTTGTGTGTTGTGTGCAGGTCCTGACCCTTCAGTTAGAGTAGTCCCATTCCCATAAACTAATAAACAGTGTGAAGAATGGGAAATGGAGAGGATTATAAGATTCTGGAAGAGTCTGTGTCAGGAGGGGCAGGCCCCTGAGAAAGACTGCAGACCCATATCTAACCAGTCAGAGCGCATACCATACTGCCCATATCAATGTCTGATATATCAGGGAAATTCTAAATATGCGTACAGGGTGGAAAAGCATTGTGGGCAGTTTAAGCCCTGGAAAGGGGGACAGCAAGATATTATGGCGAACAAATTGAGTTATTTCAAGGGACTTATTTATGAGTGTTTTACAAATGATAGGCCAGAGGAGGTAGGCATCTTCTGGGGAATATGTGGAACTGTTTGGAATGTGAAAGGTCCCTGATTACAGAACGGAGAACTATCACGTGTTCCGCTGGATGCGCTAGAAAACCAGAGTGTGCCCCTGGCAGATGTGTAGTGGCTGTGTGGTAAGGAGGGCGGATTGAGGCCTACTTTTCCCTATAATTGGGGAGGCCTCTGTGCTAGGATAATGTTAGTCAGCAAGGTGGATATATATTCTAGAAGACGACCGTCAAGGTCCCGCAGATTTGTTGCAAATTACGAGAATGATCCCAATGTATATATAGATGCAATTGGCCAGCCAAGGGGCATTCCAGAGAAATATAAGGTGAGAAGTGATAGCTGCTGGTTTCGAATCGATATTGATTTGGCCTACTATTAACAAAAATGTGGAATGGATAAATTATTTGTACTATAATCAGCAGAGGTTTACCAACTATACTCAGGAGGCACTCGCATCTCTGGGGGAGCAGCTTCAGGCCACCAGTCTGATGGCCTGGCAGAACAGGATAGCCCTGGATTGGCTCCTGGCAGAAAAAGGGGGAGTGTGTGTGCTGTTCGGGGATCAGTGCTGTACGTTTATTTTTAATAATACAGCCCCGGATGGTTCCTTTACTGAGGCTATGAGAAAGTTGCCGGGGTTACAGGATGAGATGGCAAGTAATGCAGGACAACATGATGGGTTGTTTGACTGGTGGTATGATATGTGGGGAAATTGGCAGCAAGCCCTTATGAAAGCACTCTGTGTGGGTGCTGTGCTCATTTTTGCTCTGCTACTAATCTTTTGTTGTGTAGTTTCTCTTGTTCGCTCCCTAGTGGGGAGAGCACTGGCCTGGCAGGCGACTATAGCTGCAATGTCTAGAGTGGTGGGAGGACCGTTTGGAGCGGCATCCTCCTGGACCAACACGGAAACGGATAGCGACATAGACACCTTGGATGCAGTCCTGCCCATAGCTGAAGTTCGGCCGTACCGTGTGTGAATACTCCGGGCGGGAGACCTGCAGCATGCCTGCCTCCCACGACATCTGGGATTTTCTGATTATGACAGACTGTCTGTTATAGTAGAATAGAATAGAATAAACCTTTATTATCCCACGAATGAGAAATTTAGGTGTTACAGAGCTCTTGCACAAAAACGTAATATAGAACAATAGGAGCAGGTAGATACACAAAGATATAAATACAAATGTACAAAAGTTTTGGAAATAAATAAAGATGTACAGAGATATGTACAAAATGTACAGAGATATGTACACAAGTGCGGGGGTGGGGTGGGGTGTGAATGATCCTGGTTACAGCATGTGATATGTCAGTTAAACATATATGAGTAAAAAATACTCACGCTAAACTGTTATAATGTCTGACAGCCGCTGGTAAGAATGACCTGCGGTAGCGCTCCTTCCTACACTGTGGGTGTAGAAGTCTATTGCTGAATGAGCTGCTCAGAGCTCGTACAGTCTCATGCAGGGGGTGGGAGGTGTTGTCCATAATGGATGTTAGCTTAGACCGCATCCTCTCATCCCCAACCTGCTCGATGGATTTCAGTGGGCAGCCCAGGACAGAGCTGGCCCTCTTCACCAGTTTGTCCAATTTCCCCCTGTTCCTCTCTGCAATTCCACCACACCAGCAGACCACAGCATAAAAGATAGCAGATGCTACCACAGTGTCATAGAAGGACCTTAAGAGAGTCCTGTTCACCCCAAAGGATCTTAGCCGCCTAAGCAGGTGAAGACGACTTAGACCCTTTTTGTAAACTGCCTCAGTGTTTGTAGACCAGTCCAGTTTGTTGTTTAGGTGAACACCCAGGAATTTGTACTCCTTCACCGTTTCAATGTCCAGACCCTGGATGTTCACCGGTGTAGTAGGAGAAGACTTCTTGCTGAAGTCAATCACCAGTTCCTTCGTCTTGCTGGCATTAATATGAAGATGGTTCAGTTCACACCAGCTGACAAAGCGATCGATGACCCCCCTGTATTCCAGCTCGTTCCCCTCTGACACCCGACCAACAATGGCAGTGTCGTCTGAAAACTTCTGTAGATGGCAAGTGTCCGTGTTGTAATTGAAGTCCGCAGTGTATAGGGTGAAGAGAAAAGGGGCGAGTACTGTTCCTTGTGGGGCCCCCGTGCTACAGACTACCACCTCAGACACACAGTCCCGGAGTCTCACATACTGGGGTCTCCTGGTGAGGTAGTCCGTAATCCACGCAGACAACTGATGGTCCACTCCCGCTCCCTCTAACTTCCCCCTCAGCACTGAGGGCCGGATTGTATTGAAGGCACTTGAGAAGTCAAAGAACATGACTCTCACAGTGCTCCTAGCCGTCTCTAGGTGAGAGAAGGCCCGATGCAGCAGGTAGATGACAGCGTCATCCACCCCGATGTTCGGCTGGTAGGCAAATTGCAGCGGGTCCAGATCCCTCCTGACTAGCGGGCGAAGGTGGTGAAGTACAATCCTCTCCATGGTCTTCATCAGGTGTGAAGTCAGGGCAACAGGTCTGAAGTGGTTCAGCTCCTTGGGGTGCGTTGTCTTTGGGACCGGCACCACGCAGGACGTCTTCCACAGAACGGGGACCCTCTCCAGACTGAGACTGAGGTTAAAGATGTATGTGATGACCTGGCACAGTTGACCTGCGCAGTCCCTCAACAGTCTGGAGCTGATTCCATCTGGACCTGCGGCCTTCCTGGTTTTCATCTTCATCAGCTGACTCCGCACCTGGTCAGTTGTGATGGAGAGGCCACAGTGTAGGTTGTGGGTGGGTGACTCCTGCTGAACGGCATGGGGGGGAGGGGCAGTAAGGCCGTTGGGGGACAAAGGGGGCAGATGGGGTGCCGCCAATATCCCCGGTGCTGTGACTACTGTGGGGGGTTGCAGGGAGGTGTGAAGGAGGTGTGATGAGCTCTGGTGGATAGGGGGGGGTTGGGCTACTGAGTCAAACCTGTTAAAGAACTGGTTCAATCTATTAGCCCAATCCTGGTCGCCAGACTCCGGATCCCCTCCACTCGCCTTACATAAGAACATAAGAACTATACAAACGAGAGGAGGCCATTCGGCCCATCAAGCTCGCTTGGGGAGAACTAAACTAATAGCTCAGAGTCGTTAAAATCTTATCTAGCTCTGATTTAAAGGAACCCAAGGATTCAGCTTGCACTACATTATCAGGAAGGCTATTCCATACTCTGACTACACGCTGCGTAAAGAAGTGCTTCCTTAAATCCAGCTTGAAATGTTCTCCCGCTAATTTCCACCTATGGCCACGAGTTCGTGTATTTAAACTAATGCTGAAGTAACTATTTGGTTGAACAGCATCCAAACCTGTTAGAATCTTATATACCTGGATCATGTCCCCCCTCAATCTCCTTTGCTTGAGACTGAACAGATTTAGCTCAAGTAACCGTTCCTCGTATGACATTCCTCTAAGACCAGGAATCATTTTTGTGGCCCTACGCTGCACCTTTTCTAAGGCCACAATGTCCTTTTTAAGATATGGTGACCAAACCTGCACACAATATTCTAGGTGAGGTCTCACCAAGGAATTGTATAATCTTAGCATTACCTCCCTTGACTTAAACTCCACACACCTGGAGATATACCCCAACATCCTATTGGCCTTTTTTATTGCTTCCCCACACTGGCGAGAATGGGACATGGAAGCATCAACATACACACCAAGGTCTTTCTCATGATCAGCTACCTTTATTTCAGTGACACCCATGAAATACCTGTACTTTATATTTCTGCTCCCTAGATGGAGTACCTTACATTTATCGACGTTAAATTTCATCTGCCAGGTATCGGCCCAGTCACTAATTAAATCAAGATCCCGCTGTAGCTGCTGAGCCACTAATTCAGTATCTGCTACACCACCCACCTTGGTGTCATCTGCAAATTTCACCAGTTTACTGTATATATTGGTATCCATATCATTTATGTAAATTAGGAACAATAGTGGTCCTAAAATCGAACCCTGCGGTACCCCACTATGAACGCAAGCCCACTGTGACATTGAGCCTCTTATAACTACTCGCTGTTTCCTATCTGTTAACCAGTTATCAATCCAGGTCGCTACGGTACCTAAAATACCTGTCGCTTTGAGTTTAAGTAGGAGCCTCTTGTGGGGGACAACATCAAAAGCCTTTTGGAAATCTAAGTAGATGACATCATAGGCCTTCTTATCATCAACTTCCTGAGTAGCTTCCTCAAAAAACTCCAACAGATTTGTTAAACAGGATCTACCTCTTCTAAATCCATGCTGGCTATCCCGCAAAATGTTATTGGAGTCCAGGTAATCTATCATTTTCTCTTCTCATTTTCTCCTTGCTCCGTCCGGTGATGATATTAAGTCCCTTCCACACCCCTCTTGTGTTGCTCTGCTGGAGCTGCTCCTCCAGCTTCCTCTTGTATCTGTTCTTTCCCCGCCTTATCTCTTATCTTAGTAGTATGCAATGTTATTAGTTAACCTTTTACTTATCTTTGTATTAGATATATCTAGATTTTGTAGTCCTGCTATACATGCAATATATTCATGGGAGGTCATTTTATGGCGATCCTCCCCTCCCTTCCTGATGTACCCTCTGTGCTGCTGTTGGTTGATTCTCAGTGTTAGTAGTTTGTGAGCCATGCCTGCCATGGACCCCGAAGGGGGGGGGCGCGCTTGTGGCGGGCTGGGAGTGGAATTTCCCTGGGTGATAGGGTTTTTGCCCTCCCTCCTGGGCTGGATGGACAGGATTGTGTGTGGGGGAAATATATTGAATATTATTTAGCACTATATAACGTAGAATACAAGTATTATAATATTATTAAAAAGTATGCCAAATATCCATGATATTATGTTTACAATGTAAACATTATAATGTAATCAACACAATGTAATCAACTGAGTATGTATTTGCACCTTTTGTTAGTCTGAGTTTCTGTTTATGTTACTTTGTTAGTCCTGAATCTATGAATATTCACTTTTATTAGCGTATATTTTATCACTATGTTAAAGGACAAATATATTATCAACCTTCTAGTTAGACAATGTGTAACAGGCTGAAACTGCCAAGGTTTACTACTGAAGGAAGGGATTCGCCTGAGTTCACCAGAAGTTCACGGCTGAGCATTTTTAAAAAACCAAGTGGAGCTGCTCGCGCCACCATTATGTTCAGCCGAGAGGCCAAACGGTAAAAGAAATGATGGACAAACTTATCACCTAGGGGTGTGGATTAAGGGAAAAAACAATGATTGTGAATGGATGAAGGAATGATGATGCTTAAGTGATGAGATAAGAAGAGAATGATAATGATAAGAACTTGGTGTAAAACAGTACTGGACACACTTTACGTGTCCAGCCTTGGTTGTAACTTCATTGTTGCAGTAAAGACTGAATTCTGGATACTACACAAGCGGCCCTCTGACTTCTGATTTGGCGGGGAAGGAGAAAAACCACGACATAAACCCTCAGAACTGGTGTAAGAATCAACTTTTGGGTGTTTATAGTTTCCTGATTCGGGATACAGCAGTGCATTCTGGGAGCCGTCTGTATCTCCCACAGTGAAACACCCAGCGAAGTTAGGAAAAGAACTTATCCCTTGTTCTTTGGTAACAGATGGAGGCGTTTCATCATCACGTCCCTCCTTGCATAGGCATAGGATGAAATGATCCACCAGGGATGTCAACTGGGGTACTAAGGGCAGGGCGTAGCTTGGTCTTGGGTCAAACTGTCTGTCACAGACAGATGTGATGTTAAAAGTATAATAATTGCAAAATAATGGTAATATTGCTGTTTTCTGCTAGATGTAGGTGTTGAGGCTCAGAGGGAGGGGGATGAGTGACGTGGAATTGAAGATCCACAGTGAGAAGGCAAGGGGGTCCAGATCAGCGGTCACGATCAGCCTCAGGGGTTGAGACTAGACCTGGTTGCCTTTCACTCTGTAGCAGGTTTGGAGAGCAAGTTAACCTCTAGCTGGGCTTGTGGTTTCGATATCCGGCCCAGCTCTCTTTGGGTGTGATAGATTAATTTTTATTTGAAAGCTGTATCACAGTAGTTTTGAAAAAATAAAACAGTCATTGAGGAAAGCAGAATTAATTTATTAATACATTAATAAATTCATAATTACAAATATAAAATGTCTGATAAAAACAAAGCCTTATTTAAAAAAAGTTAAAATGTCAAAGCTCTGAGAAAAGTTAAAACGTTAAAAATGGGCTGCCGGGGTTAAAAGCTTTTAAAGAAAAAAAATGATACCTGCCTGTACATCCATATTTAACTTGCGGTCTACCTGCTGAGCCTTTCTGCTCACAACGGGTTGATTGATTATGTCTGCGGAGGCCGGAAAGGGGAAACTTTCAGCGCGATGCCTCATTCTCAGTAATGCTACCACGGAGGAAGCGTCGTGCCTGGATGTGTTTATTTACATTTCCCCTTTATTCAGGTACGGTATGAGCATATTAGCTTCTCAATTGTTAATATGTTTGCTGCGCTATTTTATGTGTGTTTTATTAACATGTCGATTGTATGTTGAGTGTGTTTTGAAGCTGTATTGTCAGTTGTAAATTGTTAATCAGTATATGGCTAAGCGGCTAGCTGAAACTTCTTCCCCAGTGGCGGGAACAGAACGACCTGAGGCCAGCTTGTTGTACAGCGTGTGCACTCTGCTCAGGTCAAGCTCAGTAAGACGCACACAAAGCATTTGGGTTTTGGTATGTTTGTGGGTGTACTTTGTTACACATTTATTCGTATGTTCACTTCTTAAGTGAGTCGCCATGATAAGAAACGGATAATACGAAGGGACAAATGCTATATGTATTTTTTTGTTTATTTTCTGTAGATTCTCATTTGTCAATTTAAGGTCATGTTTATTGATTAATAGATCCTTGTTATACTTACCTGTTACACTTGATTTTATCTGTTTTAAGAAAAGTGAGAGATGTTAGTGTTTATTTACCTTTACAGCAGAATGGAATTACATTCGGATCTAACAGCTGGATGAGCTGAAAGTGCATATAATTGGTGCAATATTTTGTTTTGAGAATAACCTTATAAATGCATATTTAATTGTTGGAATATTTTATTTTGGACAAAACGATGTATCTCTGCAGATGTTTTGAAAATAATACACATATATTCTCGATAATGCTACCACGGAGGAAGCATGGTCCCTGGATGTGTTTATTTACATTTCCCCTTTATTGAGGGTGTTACATGGGCAGTTTACATGGTCTCCACGTTGGATTCCTCTCAGTTCTCTGGTTTCCTCCCGCAGTCCAAAGACACGTGGTTCAGGTGAATTGGTGCCTCTAAAAGTACCCATAGTGACTGTGTGTGAGTGTTTGCCCTGTGACAGACTGGCATCCTGTCCTGGGTGTTCCCCTGCCTTGAGCCCTGTTCTGCCTCAGATCAGCTCCACGCTCCCTTTACTGTACTGACCCTGTACTTAATAAGAATGTGCAAGATAGATGGCTGAACTAACGTACATTGAAATGCTTTTTGTACAAGTCATGTCAAGTGATTTGTATTTAAAAGGCACATTAACAAACAATACATGTTATGGCAAAATGCTGTAATTAAAAATGCTACAATAAAAACATGAAATACGTAATACAATCAGAGACATTGGACAAAGTTACATAAAATATATAATTTTAGTAATTCAATGGGGATAAGATAAAAGCAGGAGTAACTGTCTCCAGGTCTTTGGCTGAAAGGTGTGATTTAAGCCTGGCTATTGAACTCAGCTGACAGAAACACCCCTTCACAACAGAATTTATTTGTTTATCAAACTCAATGATGAATCAAAGATGAAACCAAGATTTTTAGTATGTGACCGGAAGTTTTCTGAATGAGACCCTAATTGTTCTCTGAGATCATGAACAGACCTTGAGTGACCAAAACTCATTACCTCTGTCTTGTTTTCATTAATCAGGACCAAAGTCATTGCGGTCCTGTTCTTAATGTCCTCCAGACAGTTAGAAAGGGCCATCAGAGAGCAGCAGTATCCAGGTTTTAATGGCAGATAGAGCTGCATATCACTGGCATAGCAATGATATTTTACATAATAACATTCACAAATAGAGCCCAAAGGAAGCATGTATAGACGGAATAGGAGAGGGCCTGTATCACAGGACTGGATATGTTTACAAGTAAGGTCATAGTACTGAAGGGGTGTGGCCATCCCACACAGTGACAAGCCCATTCATTCACCTCATCTAGGCCTTTTACTAGGGATTTAAGGTCCTGGTTTTCCTCTCAGACCCTAGAACACACTGCCAGGCTCAGATTCCCAATCCCACATCCTGCTGAAGCCCTTCCCAAGATCAGACACTAGTTTTGTTTTCCTTGTTCTTATAATAAAATGATGGTCTTTGCCTTTTCAGGCAACATCATCACTGTTCTGTTAATTACACATGACCTAATCTAAGTATTATACAAGCCAAGCATCATCACTTAGAGATGTCATGATGTGGAAAATCCTTATTCGGTTAATTATTTTCCCCACAGGTGCTGACAGTGTGTCCATAGTGAAATGGGTCTGTGTACAGAGAGGATGATCTGTTACAATCCCATGTTTCTATGGTGACAGATATAAAACTCATGTGAAATACTGGTGCAGAGGGTATCATGTGAGGTCATGTACTCCCATAGTACACACTGACTCTCCACAGGAGGGTAAAGTGTCAGTCAGAGATGATCTTGACTACCGAGTCTTCACTGTGACCATCAGCAATCTGACAGCTGAGGACTCTGATCGGTACTGGTGTGGTGTGAAGATCAGTGGAGCCTCTTTGATCAGGTTAATCTGTCAGTCACTCATGGGAAGATGTCTGTACTGCAGACTGTAGCCAATGAGATGCACAGTATGTAACATGTCATGGAGTCAAAAAGGAAGGACATTAACACAAACACTGAAGGAAAATTGTTTTAATATTTAAAAAATCTGCATTTTAATTTAATTCAATGTGATAAACGAGACTTGGAAGAAGTAACAGTGTCAGCTAAATTGGGCGACTTGATGAGGTTAAATATGATAAGTAATATGTTAAAAAATGTCAGTTTATTGGGCAAACATTTACATATGCATGTTGTGATGGGCTGATATTCATAAACATTTCATTGCTATGCAAATCTTTGAGTGTTTTACCTGTGTGTTCAGGTCCTCCAGGGCTGTCTGTGGACAAACAGGAGGTGACGGGTGTGGATGGAGACAGTGTCAGTGTTACTATGGAAACAACAAAATACATAGGATGTTGTGTAAGATTGGGGGTTCCTGTGCATCAGAGAGATCAGTGAGTTTGCATGGGAGGCCTGTCCTGATCAGGGATGACACAGAAAATAAAACCTTCATTGTGACAATGAGTGGGCTGGAGAGGAAGGACACTGGCTGGTATTGGTGTGCTGCTGGAATCCTGCAGATTCCAGTTCATATTACTGTTAAACATAAGTAATTGATTTAAATCTGCCTGTGAATTATTTATGCTTGAATATAGATACATACTAATCAACCCAGCAGTTTCACTCACGAAGGGGTTTGTGCTTCTTTGTGGGGATAATCCCCTATTTATCAGCTGTTGTGAAACAGAGTTATTTATTGGGATTATTGTTTCAATGATAGTGGCACGGTGGTCCAGTAGGCGGCGCTGTTGCTTCACGCCTCCATGTTTAGGGGTTTGAATCTGGCTTCTGCTCTGTCTGTGTGGAGTCTGCATGTTCTCCACATGCTGTGTGGGTTTCCTCCAACAATCCAAAAACGCACAGTCAGGCTAATTGGTGTCTTTAATATTGAATGTGTGTCTTCTAGTTTATGATCAGTCTGTAATATGACAAAAATCACAGCGTTTTCCACAGACATACAGCCAGTCACTTGTCATGTATACAAATCCAGACAAATCCATGTAGCTTGCAACATAATTCAGGCATTTTTTCATCTTTGTGAGGATGAATTGTTACTAATGGTGTGCAGACTGACTAACATGTCTGTAGGTGGTTTTTCATTGCAGCGTAGACCAGTGTTACAGTTGTACTCTGTAATATCTGTTCCAGTGCTGCATCCATCCATTGTCTGAAACTGCTTGTCTAACTCAGGGTCCCTATGGGCGCAAGGCAGGGAACGTCCCATGACAGGGTGCCAACCCATTGCAGGACACGCTCACACTCCATTCCCTCGCACAAGCACACCTACCGGCAATTTGACAACTCCAATTAGCCTCAGCATGTTTTTGGACTGTGGGGGGAAATCAGAGTCCCTGGAGGGAACCCCACAATGACACAGGGGGAGCATGCAAACTCCATACACACGGAACTCCAGCGAAGACTTGAGTACACGTGCCAGAGGAGTGAGGCGACAGTGCAAACCCTGCTTTTTATTAACTATCCTTTCTCCTGTTTCTCTGCACATGATGAAGAAGGAGGGGATAATGAAAAACGGAGGTAAGCATTCAGCAGCATTTACAGTAGTGTGGGGGTCCAGCTAGCAGCATTTACCTGATCACACAGTAATGGGAAACTGTCATTTTAATTTTAAGGGAAAAAAATATTTTTTATTTCATTTTCTTAATAATAAACTTGAGATCCCATCCCATCCAGAGTGAGCCCTTGCCTTGTGCCCTGTGCTGCTGGGGAACAACTGCAGGCCTGTTTTTACAAAATAGTGCAACATGTTGTGTGATAATCTCTAGCTATTTTCATGCTCTTTGTTAATGTCTCCTGTTCCTCACATGTGTCCTGTGTAATAGTACAGATGTGGCTGTACCGTGTTTCTATAAAGCATGTAAGACTTTACTGTTCACATCCACCCTCTTATTCAGCTCTTTGGTCCAGCTGGCTCTGTATGTAGGACTGAGCTGATCGGTGCTGCTGTCGATTATCAAGGTGGTTTTACTTCAGTCAGAACAGATTCACTGTTTTGTTCTTCAGGTTTAAACCCTAAGGAGTAGGTTAAGTCCAGCCTTGGCTTCCAAGCTGACGTTTTTCTACATATGTGCTTGTGTATCATGGACAGTAAGAGGGGGCAGGCAAGGAGAGAATTTCTCTTTGGTGATCAATAGAGTGTTATTATTATAATGTCTAAAACGTATGATGGTCTGTCGATAAATCAATAACAATATGAATGAAGTCAATGTTTATCTAAAGAAATCAGAATGACAGTATATGTTATTTAACAACCTGAACACAACACGAAACGTTAGCAGTAACATATGATGCTCTGCTGCCTTCAGTGAAAGTCCTGACATAATGTCTTTTAACATTTGCTTTCATAGCGCTGTTCTACATTAAACATTTTGAAACGAAGCAGCCGAACTCGTGCCAGCGGTACGAAACGCGTCGAAGTTTCCCGACTAGACGCTGGAAAAGGCAGGGGCCGGACTGACTGTAGGGGGCGTGGCCAGAGACAGCCTGGCCACTGTTCCAAATCATGGGTGCATGTTACAAGTCCGGAACATATTTTAACTTAGTACTAACTTAGCATCATATTTGATCTAATTCGACTGAATATCCCAGGTTTCCATCTCTCATGCATCTGGTGTGACGTGTTTTCAGACTCTCAGGCTGGCGCAAAGAAATCTTACGGGAATTGAACGTCTCACTCCGGTCAGCTGAGCAAAGTTGGTAACCTTGGTATTGTGTGTAGGAGATTCGGTATAACTATAATTTCGTTCTCCATTTACATGCCGGAAGTGTCTTTAAGTGTTATGTACTTTTGCCTGAAACGCAAAAATAAAACAAAGCAATTAAAGCCAAGCAGTTGCTCAAATTCTGCTGTAGCGATTGAAGAACTTTTGTCGGAAGTTGGATTCGAACCCACGCCTTACTTCGGAGAACAGAATACACCTTACTTTGAAAGGCCATTTACGCTGCGTGGGAGGCTTGAGACCGCTCGGCCATGGGGCAGTTTCCAGTTGAACCCTAAGGAGTAGGTTAAGTCCAGCCTTGGCTTCCAAGCTGACGTTTTTCTACATATGTGCTTGTGTATCATGGACAGTAAGAGGGGGCAGGCAAGGAGAGAATTTCTCTCTTTGGGGATCAATAGAGTGTTGTTATTATAACGTCTAAAACGTATGATGGTCTGTCGATAAATCAATAACAATATGAATGAAGTCAATGTTTATCTAAAGAAATCAGAATTCAGGAAAAGCCAGGGGCCGGACCGAGTGTAGGGGGCGTGGCCAGAGACAGCCTGCTGACTGTTCCAAATCATGGGTGCATGTTACAAGTCCGGAACATATTTTAACTTAGTACTAACTTAGCATCATATTTGATCTGATTCGACTGAATATCCCAGGTTTCCATCTATCATGCATCTGGTGTGACGTGTTTTCAGACTCTCAGGCTGGCGCAAAGAAATCTTACGGGAATTGAACGTCTCACTCCGGTCAGCTGAGCAAAGTTGGTAACCTTGGTATTGTGTGTAGGAGATTCGGTATAACTATAATTTTGTTCTCCATTTACATGCCGGAAGTGTCTTTAAGTGTTATGTAGTTTTGCCTGAAACGCAAAAATAAAAGAAAGCAATTAGAACTAACCAGTTGCTGCTGTAGTGATTGAAGAACTTTTGTCGGAAGTTGGATTCGAACCCACGCCTTACTTCGGAAGGCTGTTTACGTTGAGTCGGGCGAATGAGACCACTCGGCCATGGGGCAGTTTCAAGTTAAGCCCTAAGGAGTAGGTTAAGTCCAGCCTTGGCTTCCAAGCTGACGTTTTTCTACATATGTGCTTGTGTATCATGGACAGTAAGAGGGGGCAGGCAAGGAGAGAATTTCTCTTTGGTGATCAATAGAGTGTTATTATTATAACGTCTAAAACGTATGATGGTCTGTCGATAAATCAATAACAATATGAATGAAGTCAATGTTTATCTAAAGAAATCAGAATGACAGTATATGTTATTTAACAACCTGAACACAACACGAAACGTTAGCAGTAACATATGATGCTCTGCTGCCTTCAGTGAAAGTCCTGACATAATGTCTTTTAACATTTGCTTTCATAGCGCTGTTCTACATTAAACATTTTGAAACGAAGCAGCCGAACTCGTGCCAGCGGTACGAAACGCGTCGAAGTTTCCCGACTCGACGCTGGAAAAGGCAGGGGCCGGACTGACTGTAGGGGGCGTGGCCAGAGACAGCCTGGCCACTGTTCCAAATCATGGGTGCATGTTACAAGTCCGGAACATATTTTAACTTAGTACTAACTTAGCATCATATTTGATCTAATTCGACTGAATATTCCAGGTTTCCATCTCTCATGCATCTGGTGTGACGTGTTTTCAGACTCTCAGGCTGGCGCAAAGAAATCTTACGGCAAGTCTATTTTACACTAGTATAAACGTAAAATCAGCGACACCAAAGGCGTTGGAGTAGTTTGCAAAACCTACAGACTATTTAAAAGGTAACACAACTGTTACATAGGTTTTATATCCGTGTGTCTGGGTGTGCAGACTTGTGGCGAATTGAACGTCTGACTCCGGTCAGCTGAGCAAAGTTGGTAACCTTGGTATTGTGTGTAGGAGATTCGGTATAACTATAATTTCGTTCTCCATTTACATGCCGGAAGTGTCTTTAAGTGTTATGTAGTTTTGCCTGAAACGCAAAAATAAAAGAAAGCAATTAGAGCTAACCAGTTGCTGCTGTAGTGATTGAAGAACTTTTGTCGGAAGTTGGATTCGAACCCACGCCTTACTTCGGAGAACAGGATTACACCTTACTTCGGAAGGCTGTTTACGTTGAGTCGGGCGAATGAGACCACTCGGCCATGGGGCAGTTTCCAGTTAAGCCCTAAGGAGTAGGTTAAGTCCAGCCTTGGCTTCCAAGCTGACGTTTTTCTACATATGTGCTTGTGTATCATGGACAGTAAGAGGGGGCAGGCAAGGAGAGAATTTCTCTTTGGTGATCAATAGAGTGTTATTATTATAACGTCTAAAACGTATGATGGTCTGTCGATAAATCAATAACAATATGAATGAAGTCAATGTTTATCTAAAGAAATCAGAATGACAGTATATGTTATTTAACAACCTGAACACAACACGAAACGTTAGCAGTAACATATGATGCTCTGCTGCCTTCAGTGAAAGTCCTGACATAATGTCTTTTAACATTTGCTTTCATAGCGCTGTTCTACATTAAACATTTTGAAACGAAGCAGCCGAACTCGTGCCAGCGGTACGAAACGCGTCGAAGTTTCCCGACTCGACGCTGGAAAAGGCAGGGGCCGGACTGACTGTAGGGGGCGTGGCCAGAGACAGCCTGGCCACTGTTCCAAATCATGGGTGCATGTTACAAGTCCGGAACATATTTTAACTTAGTACTAACTTAGCATCATATTTGATCTAATTCGACTGAATATTCCAGGTTTCCATCTCTCATGCATCTGGTGTGACGTGTTTTCAGACTCTCAGGCTGGCGCAAAGAAATCTTTCGGCAAGTCTATTTTACACTAGTATAAACGTAAAATCAGCGACACCAAAGGCGTTGGAGTAGTTTGCAAAACCTACAGACTATTTAAAAGGTAACACAACTGTTACATAGGTTTTATATCCGTGTGTCTGGGTGTGCAGACTTGTGGCGAATTGAACGTCTGACTCCGGTCAGCTGAGCAAAGTTGGTAACCTTGGTATTGTGTGTAGGAGATTCGGTATAACTATAATTTCGTTCTCCATTTACATGCCGGAAGTGTCTTTAAGTGTTATGTAGTTTTGCCTGAAACGCAAAAATAAAAGAAAGCAATTAGAGCTAACCAATTGCTGCTGTAGTGATTGAAGAACTTTTGTCGGAAGTTGGATTCGAACCCACGCCTTACTTCGGAGAACAGGATACACCTTACTTCGGAAGGCTGTTTACGTTGAGTCGGGCGAATGAGACCACTCGGCCATGGGGCAGTTTCCAGTTAAGCCCTAAGGAGTAGGTTAAGTCCAGCCTTGGCTTCCAAGCTGACGTTTTTCTACATATGTGCTTGTGTATCATGGACATGGATTGGTTCAGATAGACGACAGACAATCTGATTGGTTCAGATAGACGACAGACAATCTGATTGGTTCAGATAGACGACAGACAATCTGATTGGTTCAGATAGACGACAGACAATCTGATTGGTTCAGATAGACGACAGACAATCTGATTGGTTCAGGTAGACGACAGACAATCTGATTGGTTCAGGTAGACGACAGACAATCTGATTGGTTCAGGTAGACGACAGACAATCTGATTGGTTCAGGTAGACGACAGACAATCTGATTGGTTCAGGTAGACGACAGACAATCTGATTGGTTCAGGTAGACGACAGACAATCTGATTGGTTCAGATAGACGACAGACAATCTGATTGGTTCAGATAGACGACAGACAATCTGATTGGTTCAGATAGACGACAGACAATCTGATTGGTTCAGATAGACGACAGACAATCTGATTGGTTCAGATAGACGACAGACAATCTGATTGGTTCAGATAGACGACAGACAATCTGATTGGTTCAGATAGACGACAGACAATCTGATTGGTTCAGATAGACGACAGACAATCTGATTGGTTCAGATAGACGACAGACAATCTGATTGGTTCAGATAGACGACAGACAATCTGATTGGTTCAGATAGACGACAGACAATCTGATTGGTTCAGATAGACGACAGACAATCTGATTGGTTCAGATAGACGACAGACAATCTGATTGGTTCAGATAGACGACAGACAATCTGATTGGTTCAGATAGACGACAGACAATCTGATTGGTTCAGATAGACGACAGACAATCTGATTGGTTCAGATAGACGACAGACAATCTGGTTCAGATAGACGACAGACAATCTGGTTCAGATAGACGACAGACAATCTGATTGGTTCAGATAGACGACAGACAATCTGATTGGTTCAGATAGACGACAGACAATCTGATTGGTTCAGATAGACGACAGACAATCTGATTGGTTCAGATAGACGACAGACAATCTGATTGGTTCAGATAGACGACAGACAATCTGATTGGTTCAGATAGACGACAGACAATCTGATTGGTTCAGATAGACGACAGACAATCTGATTGGTTCAGATAGACGACAGACAATCTGATTGGTTCAGATAGACGACAGACAATCTGATTGGTTCAGATAGACGACAGACAATCTGATTGGTTCAGATAGACGACAGACAATCTGATTGGTTCAGATAGACGACAGACAATCTGATTGGTTCAGATAGACGACAGACAATCTGATTGGTTCAGATAGACGACAGACAATCTGATTGGTTCAGATAGACGACAGACAATCTGATTGGTTCAGATAGACGACAGACAATCTGATTGGTTCAGATAGACGACAGACAATCTGATTGGTTCAGATAGACGACAGACAATCTGATTGGTTCAGATAGACGACAGACAATCTGATTGGTTCAGATAGACGACAGACAATCTGATTGGTTCAGATAGACGACAGACAATCTGATTGGTTCAGATAGACGACAGACAATCTGATTGGTTCAGATAGACGACAGACAATCTGGTTCAGATAGACGACAGACAATCTGATTGGTTCAGATAGACGACAGACAATCTGATTGGTTCAGATAGACGACAGACAATCTGATTGGTTCAGATAGACGACAGACAATCTGATTGGTTCAGATAGACGACAGACAATCTGATTGGTTCAGATAGACGACAGACAATCTGATTGGTTCAGATAGACGACAGACAATCTGATTGGTTCAGATAGACGACAGACAATCTGATTGGTTCAGATAGACGACAGACAATCTGATTGGTTCAGATAGACGACAGACAATCTGATTGGTTCAGATAGACGACAGACAATCTGATTGGTTCAGATAGACGACAGACAATCTGATTGGTTCAGATAGACGACAGACAATCTGATTGGTTCAGATAGACGACAGACAATCTGATTGGTTCAGATAGACGACAGACAATCTGATTGGTTCAGATAGACGACAGACAATCTGATTGGTTCAGATAGACGACAGACAATCTGATTGGTTCAGATAGACGACAGACAATCTGATTGGTTCAGATAGACGACAGACAATCTGATTGGTTCAGATAGACGACAGACAATCTGATTGGTTCAGATAGACGACAGACAATCTGATTGGTTCAGATAGACGACAGACAATCTGATTGGTTCAGATAGACGACAGA
Organism: Brienomyrus brachyistius; assembly: GCF_023856365.1. Taxonomy (NCBI): domain Eukaryota; kingdom Metazoa; phylum Chordata; class Actinopteri; order Osteoglossiformes; family Mormyridae; genus Brienomyrus; species Brienomyrus brachyistius. The sequence goes on from NW_026042831.1 coordinate 62,565, forward strand.
CAATCTGATTGGTTCAGATAGACGACAGACAATCTGATTGGTTCAGATAGACGACAGACAATCTGATTGGTTCAGATAGACGACAGACAATCTGATTGGTTCAGATAGACGACAGACAATCTGATTGGTTCAGATAGACGACAGACAATCTGATTGGTTCAGATAGACGACAGACAATCTGATTGGTTCAGATAGACGACAGACAATCTGATTGGTTCAGATAGACGACAGACAATCTGATTGGTTCAGATAGACGACAGACAATCTGATTGGTTCAGATAGACGACAGACAATCTGATTGGTTCAGATAGACGACAGACAATCTGATTGGTTCAGATAGACGACAGACAATCTGATTGGTTCAGATAGACAGACAATCTGATTGGTTCAGATAGACAGACAATCTGATTGGTTCAGATAGACGACAGACAATCTGATTGGTTCAGATAGACGACAGACAATCTGATTGGTTCAGATAGACGACAGACAATCTGATTGGTTCAGATAGACGACAGACAATCTGATTGGTTCAGATAGACGACAGACAATCTGATTGGTTCAGATAGACGACAGACAATCTGATTGGTTCAGATAGACGACAGACAATCTGATTGGTTCAGATAGACGACAGACAATCTGATTGGTTCAGATAGACGACAGACAATCTGATTGGTTCAGATAGACGACAGACAATCTGATTGGTTCAGATAGACGACAGACAATCTGATTGGTTCAGATAGACGACAGACAATCTGATTGGTTCAGATAGACGACAGACAATCTGATTGGTTCAGATAGACGACAGACAATCTGATTGGTTCAGATAGACGACAGACAATCTGATTGGTTCAGATAGACGACAGACAATCTGATTGGTTCAGATAGACGACAGACAATCTGATTGGTTCAGATAGACGACAGACAATCTGATTGGTTCAGATAGACGACAGACAATCTGATTGGTTCAGATAGACGACAGACAATCTGATTGGTTCAGATAGACGACAGACAATCTGATTGGTTCAGATAGACGACAGACAATCTGGTTCAGATAGACGACAGACAATCTGGTTCAGATAGACGACAGACAATCTGATTGGTTCAGATAGACGACAGACAATCTGATTGGTTCAGATAGACGACAGACAATCTGATTGGTTCAGATAGACGACAGACAATCTGATTGGTTCAGATAGACGACAGACAATCTGATTGGTTCAGATAGACGACAGACAATCTGATTGGTTCAGATAGACGACAGACAATCTGATTGGTTCAGATAGACGACAGACAATCTGATTGGTTCAGATAGACGACAGACAATCTGATTGGTTCAGATAGACGACAGACAATCTGATTGGTTCAGATAGACGACAGACAATCTGATTGGTTCAGATAGACGACAGACAATCTGATTGGTTCAGATAGACGACAGACAATCTGATTGGTTCAGATAGACGACAGACAATCTGATTGGTTCAGATAGACGACAGACAATCTGATTGGTTCAGATAGACGACAGACAATCTGATTGGTTCAGATAGACGACAGACAATCTGATTGGTTCAGATAGACGACAGACAATCTGATTGGTTCAGATAGACGACAGACAATATGATTGGTTCAGATAGACGACAGACAATCTGATTGGTTCAGATAGACGACAGACAATCTGATTGGTTCAGATAGACGACAGACAATCTGATTGGTTCAGATAGACGACAGACAATCTGATTGGTTCAGATAGACGACAGACAATCTGATTGGTTCAGATAGACGACAGACAATCTGGTTCAGATAGACGACAGACAATCTGATTGGTTCAGATAGACGACAGACAATCTGATTGGTTCAGATAGACGACAGACAATCTGATTGGTTCAGATAGACGACAGACAATCTGATTGGTTCAGATAGACGACAGACAATCTGATTGGTTCAGATAGACGACAGACAATCTGATTGGTTCAGATAGACGACAGACAATCTGATTGGTTCAGATAGACGACAGACAATCTGATTGGTTCAGATAGACGACAGACAATCTGATTGGTTCAGATAGACGACAGACAATCTGATTGGTTCAGATAGACGACAGACAATCTGATTGGTTCAGATAGACGACAGACAATCTGATTGGTTCAGATAGACGACAGACAATCTGATTGGTTCAGATAGACGACAGACAATCTGATTGGTTCAGATAGACGACAGACAATCTGATTGGTTCAGATAGACGACAGACAATCTGATTGGTTCAGATAGACGACAGACAATCTGATTGGTTCAGATAGACGACAGACAATCTGATTGGTTCAGATAGACGACAGACAATCTGATTGGTTCAGATAGACGACAGACAATCTGATTGGTTCAGATAGACGACAGACAATCTGATTGGTTCAGATAGACGACAGACAATCTGATTGGTTCAGATAGACGACAGACAATCTGATTGGTTCAGATAGACGACAGACAATCTGATTGGTTCAGATAGACGACAGACAATCTGATTGGTTCAGATAGACGACAGACAATCTGATTGGTTCAGATAGACGACAGACAATCTGATTGGTTCAGATAGACGACAGACAATCTGATTGGTTCAGATAGACGACAGACAATCTGATTGGTTCAGATAGACGACAGACAATCTGATTGGTTCAGATAGACGACAGACAATCTGATTGGTTCAGATAGACGACAGACAATCTGATTGGTTCAGATAGACGACAGACAATCTGATTGGTTCAGATAGACGACAGACAATCTGATTGGTTCAGATAGACGACAGACAATCTGATTGGTTCAGATAGACGACAGACAATCTGATTGGTTCAGATAGACAGACAATCTGATTGGTTCAGATAGACAGACAATCTGATTGGTTCAGATAGACGACAGACAATCTGATTGGTTCAGATAGACGACAGACAATCTGATTGGTTCAGATAGACGACAGACAATCTGATTGGTTCAGATAGACGACAGACAATCTGATTGGTTCAGATAGACGACAGACAATCTGATTGGTTCAGATAGACGACAGACAATCTGATTGGTTCAGATAGACGACAGACAATCTGATTGGTTCAGATAGACAGACAATCTGATTGGTTCAGATAGACAGACAATCTGATTGGTTCAGATAGACAGACAATCTGATTGGTTCAGATAGACGACAGACAATCTGATTGGTTCAGATAGACGACAGACAATCTGATTGGTTCAGATAGACGACAGACAATCTGATTGGTTCAGATAGACGACAGACAATCTGATTGGTTCAGATAGACGACAGACAATCTGATTGGTTCAGATAGACGACAGACAATCTGATTGGTTCATTTTTCAGTGTGCCCCTTGCAGAACAGTCACAGTTTCTGTTTGCTTTCACCTACAGGGGTCAGCAGTATACCTACACGAGGATGCCACAGGGATTTAAGCATTCGCTGCATGTTTTTAATCAGGTGCTTAAGGCAGACTTAGACTGAATTTAAAAAGTACAGTGATACAATATGTGGAGTATCTATTGTTGTGTGCGGAAACGCTGGCAGACTGCCACCAGGACTCAGTGCAGTTGCTGAAGGTCTTGGCAAAAGGGGGCCATAAGGTGTCCAAGGCCAAGTTGCAGTACTACCAAGAGCAGGTTACGTACTTGGGGCGTGAGATCAGCCACGGGAGGAAAGCTATAGCAGAACAGCTAAAGGGAATCACTAAGGCTCCGAAACCCATGACTGTGTCACAGATGCTGACATTTTTTAGGGACGACAGGATTCAGCGTGGACTGGATTGAGGACTGTGCTGTGAAGGTGGCACCGTAGTGGGCACTGATAAAGGAGGAGGGCCACACTAATTTGAAGGCCCCCTTAATTTGAACTCAGTAGCATTTGAATCTATCAAGCAGAAGCACCAGAATGCACCTGCTCTGGGCCTCCCAGTCTACACCAAGCCGTTTTATCTGTATGTCGGGAACAGGAAGGACGGCTTTGGGACAGCCCTGCTCACTCAGGACTTGTGTCCTGGCAGACAGAAGCAGCCATTGGCATACTATAGTATGAAGCTGGACAATGTGGCTCAGGGATACCCACCCTGTTTCCAGGCAGTGGTGGCTGCCTATTTAGGCTATGAAAAGGCCACTGCCATCACAATGGGTTATCCAGTGACAATTTATACTTCACATAAGGTGGTGGACCTTATTGACAAAGGCAAATTTGTGTTGATCCCAGCAAGGCAGCTAGCGTACTTTGCATTTCTCTCTTACCCGGATGTGACAATAAAGCGCTGCACTACAGTGAACCCTGCAGACAGCATTCCCCTGGAGGATGAGGGGCAGCCACATGAGTGTGTGGCAGAGTCTTTGGTTTACATTAAACTGAGACCAGACCTGGAGAGCTCTCCCACTGAAAATAGCGAGATGGTTTTGTTTGTGGATGGCTCATGTTGGAGAGATGGGGATGCCTTGAAGGCTGGGTTTGCTGTAGTTCAGCCTCAGGGTGATGATTTTCACACTCTCGTTTCAGAGCCAGTGGCACAACCCTGTTCCGCTCAATTAGTGGAGATAAAGGCTTTGACTGCAGCGTGCTGGCGAGGACAACATAAGACGGTTACAATCTACACAGACTCTGCATACGCACATGATGTATGCCATCTGTTTGGAGCAGTCTGGAAGCAAAGGGGGTTTTGCAAAATTGACGGCTCCCCCATTCAGCATTATAATCAGATTTTGGAGTTGCTACACGCAATGATGCATCCCAAGCGTTTGGCTATTGTTTAGTGTCATGCCCACCGCAAAGGTCGTGATTTTGTTATTCAAGGCAATGCGGCCTCTGATGCGGCAGCCAGGGCGGCTGCGCAGGTCAGGACTGCTCATCTTTTGCCTATGGTGACTATAGAGCTGGACCTTACTGTTTCTGATCTGGTGGCCCTGCAGGAGCGTGCGGGCCCCTATGAGGCCTCAGTGTGGCTAAAAAGGGGGGCCTCTAAGGATGCTAATGGTCTGTATAGCAACCATGAGGGGCTTTTGGCCGCACCTCTGTCTTTGGTGAACATTTTGATAACGGATGCGCATGGTCTTGACCATTGCACAAGGGGGGAGGTGTTTTTACACCGCAAGGTTTCTGGGCACCACAGCTGCAAGCAATGGTGGATACAAGGTTGTCAGAATGTGAGGTGTGCATTAAGAACAATGTACGCAAAGCAATCACAGCCCCAGTAGGGCACATTCCAGTGCCGGAGGGACTGTTCAGACACTTGGTGATGGACTATGTGGACATGGGAAAAACAGCATATGGAAAGCGATATATGCTTGTGATTGTGGACAGGTTCAGCAGATGGGTGGAGGCAATACCGTCCAAGGACATGGGGGCGATGACAGTGGTGAAATTCCTGATCAGAGAGGTGATTCCGAGGTTTGGGATACCAACTGAAATCAGCTCTGATAATGGAGCTGCATTTGTGGGGAAAGTTACTAAGTTAGTGGTTCAACAGCTGAGAATAAAACAAAGGTTGGGATGTGTGTATCACCCTCAGTCGCAGGGCATGGTGCAGAGAGTGAATGGCACACTTAAGCAGAAGCTGAATAAGATTTGCGCCACCACGAAAATGAACTGGGTAGATGCACTGCCAACAGCCTTGATGGCGTATCGGATGGAAGCGCACAGGGTGACGCATTTGTCTCCGCATGAAATGCTGACAGGGAGACCAATGCCTGGATCGACTTGGAGGGGGCCGTATAAGGGACCCAGCCTAGATCAGCTGGGGGATGAATTAAAGTTGTACATGAGGACGTTAACCAAAATACACAAAGCTATTTCCAAACAGGAAAGGGAGAAAGCACAGAAAGAAGACACAGACCAGAAGGAGCCAGTCATCTTTCCAGGAGATAAAGTCTACCTGCGAGTGTTCCGGCGAAAGTGGCACAAGCCCCGACGAGAGGGACCCTTCAAGGTGACACGAGCCACAGCAACAGCAGTACAGGTAGAAGGGAGTAACACGTGGTATCATTTGAACCACTGCACTAGAGTACTGCACGAAAGGCAGATAGTCACTGAAAACGACACAGAGGATGTAGCTGCCCTTGACTCAGATGGCCCTGATGGCGCTCCCAGAGGAGCTCCACAGCTTGGAGAGGAGCCAGTTTCAGGTTCAGAGCAGACTGAGGGTCAAGAGGGAGCGTCGCAAGCAGACCAGCCACTCCAGACAGGACACGAAGCTGTGGGTTCTGGTAGGGCTGATAGCGATGATATTGGTGATGCTAATGATATATCCGGCCCTTCAGGTCTGGGGGCACAGCAGGACCACAGGTCAGGTGAGTTCAGAACAATTGACTTCACTGACTCCGCCTTGTCCTTTGATGCTGAATAACCTCTCAGATAACAATGAGCGAAAGCGGAGAGATAGGGAGGAGATATGGGAGTGAGGAGAGTGAGCAAATTGTAGAATATACCCAGGATGAAGTAGACCTGGATGGGTTAGCAAAACGTATGCTTGGAAATTGGTGGTATAAATAGGCTAAGTATACCGCCGCTTCATTAGGGCAGGAGGGTTGTGTGTTGTGTGCAGGTCCTGACCCTTCAGTTAGAGTAGTCCCATTCCCATAAACTAATAAACAGTGTGAAGAATGGGAAATGGAGAGGATTATAAGATTCTGGAAAAGTCTGTGTCAGGAGGGGCAGGCCCCTGAGAAAGACTGCAGACCCATATCTAACCAGTCAGAGCGCATACCATACTGCCCATATCAATGTCTGATATATCAGGGAAATTCTAAATATGCGTACAGGGTGGAAAAGCATTGTGGGCAGTTTAAGCCCTGGAAAGGGGGACAGCAAGATATTATGGCGAACAAATTGAGTTTTTTCAAGGGACTTATATATATGAGTGTTTTACAAATGATAGGCCAGAGGAGGTAGGCATCTTCTGGGGAATATGTGGAACTGTTTGGAATGTGAAAGGTCCCTGATTACAGAACGGAGAACTATCACGTGTTCCGCTGGATGCGCTAGAAAACCAGAGTGTGCCCCTGGCAGATGTGTAGTGGCTGTGTGGTAAGGAGGGCGGATTGAGGCCTACTCTTCCCTATAATTGGGGAGGCCTCTGTGCTAGGATAATGTTAGTCAGCAAGGTGGATATATATTCTAGAAGACGACCGTCAAGGTCCCGCAGATTTGTTGCAAATTACGAGAATGATCCCAATGTATATATAGATGCAATTGGCCAGCCAAGGGGCATTCCAGAGAAATATAAGGTGAGAAGTGATAGCTGCTGGTTTCGAATCGATATTGATTTGGCCTACTATTAACAAAAATGTGGAATGGATAAATTATTTGTACTATAATTAGCAGAGGTTTACCAACTATACTCAGGAGGCACTCGCATCTCTGGGGGAGCAGCTTCAGGCCACCAGTCTGATGGCCTGGCAGAACAGGATAGCCCTGGATTGGCTCCTGGCAGAAAAAGGGGGAGTGTGTGTGCTGTTCGGGGATCAGTGCTGTACGTTTATTTTTAATAATACAGCCCCGGATGGTTCCTTTACTGAGGCTATGAGAAAGTTGCCGGGGTTACAGGATGAGATGGCAAGTAATGCAGGACAACATGATGGGTTGTTTGACTGGTGGTATGATATGTGGGGAAATTGGCAGCAAGCCCTTATGAAAGCACTCTGTGTGGGTGCTGTGCTCATTTTTGCTCTGCTACTAATCTTTTGTTGTGTAGTTTCTCTTGTTCGCTCCCTAGTGGGGAGAGCACTGGCCTGGCAGGCGACTATAGCTGCAATGTCTAGAGTGGTGGGAGGACCGTTTGGAGCGGCATCCTCCTGGACCAACACGGAAACGGATAGCGACATAGACACCTTGGATGCAGTCCTGCCCATAGCTGAAGTTCGGCCGTACCGTGTGTGAATACTCCGGGCGGGAGACCTGCAGCATGCCTGCCTCCCACGACATCTGGGATTTTCTGATTATGACAGACTGTCTGTTATAGTAGTATGCAATGTTATTAGTTAACCTTTTACTTATCTTTGTATTAGATATATCTAGATTTTGTAGTCCTGCTATACATGCAATATATTCATGGGAGGTCATTTTATGGCGATCCTCCCCTCCCTTCCTGATGTACCCTCTGTGCTGCTGTTGGTTGATTCTCAGTGTTAGTAGTTTGTGAGCCATGCCTGCCATGGACCCCGAAGGGGGGGGGGCGCGCCTGTGGCGGGCTGGGAGTGGAATTTCCCTGGGTGATAGGGTTTTTGCCCTCCCTCCTGGGCTGGATGGACAGGATTGTGTGTGGGGGAAATATATTGAATATTATTTAGCACTATATAACGTAGAATACAAGTATTATAATATTATTAAAAAGTATGCCAAATATCCATGATATTATGTTTACAATGTAAACATTATAATGTAATCAACACAATGTAATCAACTGAGTATGTATTTGCACCTTTTGTTAGTCTGAGTTTCTGTTTATGTTACTTTGTTAGTCCTGAATCTATGAATATTCACTTTTATTAGCGTATATTTTATCACTATGTTAAAGGACAAATATATTATCAACCTTCTAGTTAGACAATGTGTAACAGGCTGAAACTGCCAAGGTTTACTACTGAAGGAAGGGATTCGCCTGAGTTCACCAGAAGTTCACGGCTGAGCATTTTTAAAAAACCAAGTGGAGCTGCTCGCGCCACCATTATGTTCAGCCGAGAGGCCAAACGGTAAAAGAAATGATGGACAAACTTATCACCTAGGGGTGTGGATTAAGGGAAAAAACAATGATTGTGAATGGATGAAGGAATGATGATGCTTAAGTGATGAGATAAGAAGAGAATGATAATGATAAGAACTTGGTGTAAAACAGTACTGGACACACTTTACGTGTCCAGCCTTGGTTGTAACTTCATTGTTGCAGTAAAGACTGAATTCTGGATACTACACAAGCGGCCCTCTGACTTCTGATTTGGCGGGGAAGGAGAAAAACCACGACATAAACCCTCAGAACTGGTGTAAGAATCAACTTTTGGGTGTTTATAGTTTCCTGATTCGGGATACAGCAGTGCATTCTGGGAGCCGTCTGTATCTCCCACAGTGAAACACCCAGCGAAGTTAGGAAAAGAACTTATCCCTTGTTCTTTGGTAACAGATGGAGGCGTTTCATCATCACGTCCCTCCTTGCATAGGCATAGGATGAAATGATCCACCAGGGATGTCAACTGGGGTACTAAGGGCAGGGCGTAGCTTGGTCTTGGGTCAAACTGTCTGTCACAGACAGATGTGATGTTAAAAGTATAATAATTGCAAAATAATGGTAATATTGCTGTTTTCTGCTAGATGTAGGTGTTGAGGCTCAGAGGGAGGGGGATGAGTGACGTGGAATTGAAGATCCACAGTGAGAAGGCAAGGGGGTCCAGATCAGCGGTCACGATCAGCCTCAGGGGTTGAGACTAGACCTGGTTGCCTTTCACTCTGCAGCAGGTTTGGAGAGCAAGTTAACCTCTAGCTGGGCTTGTGGTTTCGATATCCGGCCCAGCTCTCTTTGGGTGTGATAGATTAATTTTTATTTGAAAGCTGTATCACAGTAGTTTTGAAAAAATAAAACAGTCATTGAGGAAAGCAGAATTCATTTATTAATACATTAATAAATTCATAATTACAAATATAAAATGTCTGATAAAAACAAAGCCTTATTTAAAAAAAGTTAAAATGTCAAAGCTCTGAGAAAAGTTAAAACGTTAAAAATGGGCTGCCGGGGTTAAAAGCTTTTAAAGAAAAAAAATGATACCTGCCTGTACATCCATATTTAACTTGCGGTCTACCTGCTGAGCCTTTCTGCTCACAACGGGTTGATTGATTATGTCTGCGGAGGCCGGAAAGGGGAAACTTTCAGCGCGATGCCTCATTCTCAGTAATGCTACCACGGAGGAAGCGTCGTGCCTGGATGTGTTTATTTACATTTCCCCTTTATTCAGGTACGGTATGAGCATATTAGCTTCTCAATTGTTAATATGTTTGCTGCGCTATTTTATGTGTGTTTTATTAACATGTCGATTGTATGTTGAGTGTGTTTTGAAGCTGTATTGTCAGTTGTAAATTGTTAATCAGTATATGGCTAAGCGGCTAGCTGAAACTTCTTCCCCAGTGGCGGGAACAGAACGACCTGAGGCCAGCTTGTTGTACAGCGTGTGCACTCTGCTCAGGTCAAGCTCAGTAAGACGCACACAAAGCATTTGGGTTTTGGTATGTTTGTGGGTGTACTTTGTTACACATTTATTCGTATGTTCACTTCTTAAGTGAGTCGCCATGATAAGAAACGGATAATACGAAGGGACAAATGCTATATGTATTTTTTTGTTTATTTTCTGTAGATTCTCATTTGTCAATTTAAGGTCATGTTTATTGATTAATAGATCCTTGTTATACTTACCTGTTACACTTGATTTTATCTGTTTTAAGAAAAGTGAGAGATGTTAGTGTTTATTTACCTTTACAGCAGAATGGAATTACATTCGGATCTAACAGCTGGATGAGCTGAAAGTGCATATAATTGGTGCAATATTTTGTTTTGAGAATAACCTTATAAATGCATATTTAATTGTTGGAATATTTTATTTTGGAAAAAACGATGTATCTCTGCATATGTTTTGAAAATAATACACATATATTCTCGATAATGCTACCACGGAGGAAGCATGGTCCCTGGATGTGTTTATTTACATTTCCCCTTTATTGAGGGTGTTACATGGGCAGTTTACATGGTCTCCACGTTGGATTCCTCTCAGTTCTCTGGTTTCCTCCCGCAGTCCAAAGACACGTGGTTCAGGTGAATTGGTGCCTCTAAAAGTACCCATAGTGACTGTGTGTGAGTGTTTGCCCTGTGACAGACTGGCATCCTGTCCTGGGTGTTCCCCTGCCTTGAGCCCTGTTCTGCCTCAGATCAGCTCCACGCTCCCTTTACTGTACTGACCCTGTACTTAATAAGAATGTGCAAGATAGATGGCTGAACTAACGTACATTGAAATGCTTTTTGTACAAGTCATGTCAAGTGATTTGTATTTAAAAGGCACATTAACAAACAATACATGTTATGGCAAAATGCTGTAATTAAAAATGCTACAATAAAAACATGAAATACGTAATACAATCAGAGACATTGGACAAAGTTACATAAAATATATAATTTTAGTAATTCAATGGGGATAAGATAAAAGCAGGAGTAACTGTCTCCAGGTCTTTGGCTGAAAGGTGTGATTTAAGCCTGGCTATTGAACTCAGCTGACAGAAACACCCCTTCACAACAGAATTTATTTGTTTATCAAACTCAATGATGAATCAAAGATGAAACCAAGATTTTTAGTATGTGACCGGAAGTTTTCTGAATGAGACCCTAATTGTTCTCTGAGATCATGAACAGACCTTGAGTGACCAAAACTCATTACCTCTGTCTTGTTTTCATTAATCAAGACCAAAGTCATTGCGGTCCTGTTCTTAATGTCCTCCAGACAGTTAGAAAGGGCCATCAGAGAGCAGCAGTATCCAGGTTTTAATGGCAGATAGAGCTGCATATCACTGGCATAGCAATGATATTTTACATAATAACATTCACAAATAGAGCCCAAAGGAAGCATGTATAGACGGAATAGGAGAGGGCCTGTATCACAGGACTGGATATGTTTACAAGTAAGGTCATAGTACTGAAGGGGTGTGGCCATCCCACACAGTGACAAGCCCATTCATTCACCTCATCTAGGCCTTTTACTAGGGATTTAAGGTCCTGGTTTTCCTCTCAGACCCTAGAACACACTGCCAGGCTCAGATTCCCAATCCCACATCCTGCTGAAGCCCTTCCCAAGATCAGACACTAGTTTTGTTTTCCTTGTTCTTATAATAAAATGATGGTCTTTGCCTTTTCAGGCAACATCATCACTGTTCTGTTAATTACACATGACCTAATCTAAGTATTATACAAGCCAAGCATCATCACTTAGAGATGTCATGATGTGGAAAATCCTTATTCGGTTAATTATTTTCCCCACAGGTGCTGACAGTGTGTCCATAGTGAAATGGGTCTGTGTACAGAGAGGATGATCTGTTACAATCCCATGTTTCTATGGTGACAGATATAAAACTCATGTGAAATACTGGTGCAGAGGGTATCATGTGAGGTCATGTACTCCCATAGTACACACTGACTCTCCACAGGAGGGTAAAGTGTCAGTCAGAGATGATCTTGACTACCGAGTCTTCACTGTGACCATCAGCAATCTGACAGCTGAGGACTCTGATCGGTACTGGTGTGGTGTGAAGATCAGTGGAGCCTCTTTGATCAGGTTAATCTGTCAGTCACTCATGGGAAGATGTCTGTACTGCAGACTGTAGCCAATGAGATGCACAGTATGTAACATGTCATGGAGTCAAAAAGGAAGGACATTAACACAAACACTGAAGGAAAATTGTTTTAATATTTAAAAAATCTGCATTTTAATTTAATTCAATGTGATAAACGAGACTTGGAAGAAGTAACAGTGTCAGCTAAATTGGGCGACTTGATGAGGTTAAATATGATAAGTAATATGTTAAAAAATGTCAGTTTATTGGGCAAACATTTACATATGCATGTTGTGATGGGCTGATATTCATAAACATTTCATTGCTATGCAAATCTTTGAGTGTTTTACCTGTGTGTTCAGGTCCTCCAGGGCTGTCTGTGGACAAACAGGAGGTGACGGGTGTGGATGGAGACAGTGTCAGTGTTACTATGGAAACAACAAAAGACATAGGATGTTGTGTAAGATTGGGGGTTCCTGTGCATCAGAGAGATCAGTGAGTTTGCATGGGAGGCCTGTCCTGATCAGGGATGACACAGAAAATAAAACCTTCATTGTGACAATGAGTGGGCTGGAGAGGAAGGACACTGGCTGGTATTGGTGTGCTGCTGGAATCCTGCAGATTCCAGTTCATATTACTGTTAAACATAAGTAATTGATTTAAATCTGCCTGTGAATTATTTATGCTTGAATATAGATACATACTAATCAACCCAGCAGTTTCACTCACGAAGGGGTTTGTGCTTCTTTGTGGGGATAATCCCCTATTTATCAGCTGTTGTGAAACAGAGTTATTTATTGGGATTATTGTTTCAATGATAGTGGCACGGTGGTCCAGTAGGCGGCGCTGTTGCTTCACGCCTCCATGTTTAGGGGTTTGAATCTGGCTTCTGCTCTGTCTGTGTGGAGTCTGCATGTTCTCCACATGCTGTGTGGGTTTCCTCCAACAATCCAAAAACGCACAGTCAGGCTAATTGGTGTCTTTAATATTGAATGTGTGTCTTCTAGTTTATGATCAGTCTGTAATATGACAAAAATCACAGCGTTTTCCACAGACATACAGCCAGTCACTTGTCATGTATACAAATCCAGACAAATCCATGTAGCTTGCAACATAATTCAGGCATTTTTTCATCTTTGTGAGGATGAATTGTTACTAATGGTGTGCAGACTGACTAACATGTCTGTAGGTGGTTTTTCATTGCAGCGTAGACCAGTGTTACAGTTGTACTCTGTAATATCTGTTCCAGTGCTGCATCCATCCATTGTCTGAAACTGCTTGTCTAACTCAGGGTCCCTATGGGCGCAAGGCAGGGAACGTCCCATGACAGGGTGCCAACCCATTGCAGGACACGCTCACACTCCATTCCCTCGCACAAGCACACCTACCGGCAATTTGACAACTCCAATTAGCCTCAGCATGTTTTTGGACTGTGGGGGGAAATCAGAGTCCCTGGAGGGAACCCCACAATGACACAGGGGGAGCATGCAAACTCCATACACACGGAACTCCAGCGAAGACTTGAGTACACGTGCCAGAGGAGTGAGGCGACAGTGCAAACCCTGCTTTTTTATATTATTAACTATCCTTTCTCCTGTTTCTCTGCACATGATGAAGAAGGAGGGGATAATGAAAAACGGAGGTAAGCATTCAGCAGCATTTACAGTAGTGTGGGGGTCCAGCTAGCAGCATTTACCTGATCACACAGTAATGGGAAACTGTCATTTTAATTTTAAGGGAAAAAAATATTTTTTATTTCATTTTCTTAATAATAAACTTGAGATCCCATCCCATCCAGAGTGAGCCCTTGCCTTGTGCCCTGTGCTGCTGGGGAACAACTGCAGGCCTGTTTTTACAAAATAGTGCAACATGTTGTGTGATAATCTCTAGCTATTTTCATGCTCTTTGTTAATGTCTCCTGTTCCTCACATGTGTCCTGTGTAATAGTACAGATGTGGCTGTACCCGTGTTTCTATAAAGCATGTAAGACTTTACTGTTCACATCCACCCTCTTATTCAGCTCTTTGGTCCAGCTGGCTCTGTATGTAGGACTGAGCTGATCGGTGCTGCTGTCGATTATCAAGGTGGTTTTACTTCAGTCAGAACAGATTCACTGTTTTGTTCTTCAGGTTTAAACCCTAAGGAGTAGGTTAAGTCCAGCCTTGGCTTCCAAGCTGACGTTTTTCTACATATGTGCTTGTGTATCATGGACAGTAAGAGGGGGCAGGCAAGGAGAGAATTTCTCTTTGGTGATCAATAGAGTGTTATTATTATAATGTCTAAAACGTATGATGGTCTGTCGATAAATCAATAACAATATGAATGAAGTCAATGTTTATCTAAAGAAATCAGAATGACAGTATATGTTATTTAACAACCTGAACACAACACGAAACGTTAGCAGTAACATATGATGCTCTGCTGCCTTCAGTGAAAGTCCTGACATAATGTCTTTTAACATTTGCTTTCATAGCGCTGTTCTACATTAAACATTTTGAAACGAAGCAGCCGAACTCGTGCCAGCGGTACGAAACGCGTCGAAGTTTCCCGACTAGACGCTGGAAAAAGGCAGGGGCCGGACTGACTGTAGGGGGCGTGGCCAGAGACAGCCTGGCCACTGTTCCAAATCATGGGTGCATGTTACAAGTCCGGAACATATTTTAACTTAGTACTAACTTAGCATCATATTTGATCTAATTCGACTGAATATCCCAGGTTTCCATCTCTCATGCATCTGGTGTGACGTGTTTTCAGACTCTCAGGCTGGCGCAAAGAAATCTTACGGGAATTGAACGTCTCACTCCGGTCAGCTGAGCAAAGTTGGTAACCTTGGTATTGTGTGTAGGAGATTCGGTATAACTATAATTTCGTTCTCCATTTACATGCCGGAAGTGTCTTTAAGTGTTATGTACTTTTGCCTGAAACGCAAAAATAAAACAAAGCAATTAAAGCCAAGCAGTTGCTCAAATTCTGCTGTAGCGATTGAAGAACTTTTGTCGGAAGTTGGATTCGAACCCACGCCTTACTTCGGAGAACAGAATACACCTTACTTTGAAAGGCCATTTACGCTGCGTGGGAGGCTTGAGACCGCTCGGCCATGGGGGCAGTTTCCAGTTGAACCCTAAGGAGTAGGTTAAGTCCAGCCTTGGCTTCCAAGCTGACGTTTTTCTACATATGTGCTTGTGTATCATGGACAGTAAGAGGGGGCAGGCAAGGAGAGAATTTCTCTCTTTGGGGATCAATAGAGTGTTGTTATTATAACGTCTAAAACGTATGATGGTCTGTCGATAAATCAATAACAATATGAATGAAGTCAATGTTTATCTAAAGAAATCAGAATTCAGGAAAAGCCAGGGCCGGACCGAGTGTAGGGGGCGTGGCCAGAGACAGCCTGCTGACTGTTCCAAATCATGGGTGCATGTTACAAGTCCGGAACATATTTTAACTTAGTACTAACTTAGCATCATATTTGATCTGATTCGACTGAATATCCCAGGTTTCCATCTATCATGCATCTGGTGTGACGTGTTTTCAGACTCTCAGGCTGGCGCAAAGAAATCTTACGGGAATTGAACGTCTCACTCCGGTCAGCTGAGCAAAGTTGGTAACCTTGGTATTGTGTGTAGGAGATTCGGTATAACTATAATTTTGTTCTCCATTTACATGCCGGAAGTGTCTTTAAGTGTTATGTAGTTTTGCCTGAAACGCAAAAATAAAAGAAAGCAATTAGAACTAACCAGTTGCTGCTGTAGTGATTGAAGAACTTTTGTCGGAAGTTGGATTCGAACCCACCGCCTTACTTCGGAAGGCTGTTTACGTTGAGTCGGGCGAATGAGACCACTCGGCCATGGGGCAGTTTCCAGTTAAGTCCTAAGGAGTAGGTTAAGTCCAGCCTTGGCTTCCAAGCTGACGTTTTTCTACATATGTGCTTGTGTATCATGGACAGTAAGAGGGGGCAGGCAAGGAGAGAATTTCTCTTTGGTGATCAATAGAGTGTTATTATTATAACGTCTAAAACGTATGATGGTCTGTCGATAAATCAATAACAATATGAATGAAGTCAATGTTTATCTAAAGAAATCAGAATGACAGTATATGTTATTTAACAACCTGAACACAACACGAAACGTTAGCAGTAACATATGATGCTCTGCTGCCTTCAGTGAAAGTCCTGACATAATGTCTTTTAACATTTGCTTTCATAGCGCTGTTCTACATTAAACATTTTGAAACGAAGCAGCCGAACTCGTGCCAGCGGTACGAAACGCGTCGAAGTTTCCCGACTCGACGCTGGAAAAGGCAGGGGCCGGACTGACTGTAGGGGGCGTGGCCAGAGACAGCCTGGCCACTGTTCCAAATCATGGGTGCATGTTACAAGTCCGGAACATATTTTAACTTAGTACTAACTTAGCATCATATTTGATCTAATTCGACTGAATATTCCAGGTTTCCATCTCTCATGCATCTGGTGTGACGTGTTTCAGACTCTCAGGCTGGCGCAAAGAAATCTTACGGCAAGTCTATTTTACACTAGTATAAACGTAAAATCAGCGACACCAAAGGCGTTGGAGTAGTTTGCAAAACCTACAGACTATTTAAAAGGTAACACAACTGTTACATAGGTTTTATATCCGTGTGTCTGGGTGTGCAGACTTGTGGCGAATTGAACGTCTGACTCCGGTCAGCTGAGCAAAGTTGGTAACCTTGGTATTGTGTGTAGGAGATTCGGTATAACTATAATTTCGTTCTCCATTTACATGCCGGAAGTGTCTTTAAGTGTTATGTAGTTTTGCCTGAAACGCAAAAATAAAAGAAAGCAATTAGAGCTAACCAGTTGCTGCTGTAGTGATTGAAGAACTTTTGTCGGAAGTTGGATTCGAACCCACGCCTTACTTCGGAGAACAGGATTACACCTTACTTCGGAAGGCTGTTTACGTTGAGTCGGGCGAATGAGACCACTCGGCCATGGGGCAGTTTCCAGTTAAGCCCTAAGGAGTAGGTTAAGTCCAGCCTTGGCTTCCAAGCTGACGTTTTTCTACATATGTGCTTGTGTATCATGGACAGTAAGAGGGGGCAGGCAAGGAGAGAATTTCTCTTTGGTGATCAATAGAGTGTTATTATTATAACGTCTAAAACGTATGATGGTCTGTCGATAAATCAATAACAATATGAATGAAGTCAATGTTTATCTAAAGAAATCAGAATGACAGTATATGTTATTTAACAACCTGAACACAACACGAAACGTTAGCAGTAACATATGATGCTCTGCTGCCTTCAGTGAAAGTCCTGACATAATGTCTTTTAACATTTGCTTTCATAGCGCTGTTCTACATTAAACATTTTGAAACGAAGCAGCCGAACTCGTGCCAGCGGTACGAAACGCGTCGAAGTTTCCCGACTCGACGCTGGAAAAGGCAGGGGCCGGACTGACTGTAGGGGGCGTGGCCAGAGACAGCCTGGCCACTGTTCCAAATCATGGGTGCATGTTACAAGTCCGGAACATATTTTAACTTAGTACTAACTTAGCATCAATTTGATCTAATTCGACTGAATATTCCAGGTTTCCATCTCTCATGCATCTGGTGTGACGTGTTTTCAGACTCTCAGGCTGGCGCAAAGAAATCTTACGGCAAGTCTATTTTACACTAGTATAAACGTAAATCAGCGACACCAAAGGCGTTGGAGTAGTTTGCAAAACCTACAGACTATTTAAAAGGTAACACAACTGTTACATAGGTTTTATATCCGTGTGTCTGGGTGTGCAGACTTGTGGCGAATTGAACGTCTGACTCCGGTCAGCTGAGCAAAGTTGGTAACCTTGGTATTGTGTGTAGGAGATTCGGTATAACTATAATTTCGTTCTCCATTTACATGCCGGAAGTGTCTTTAAGTGTTATGTAGTTTTGCCTGAAACGCAAAAATAAAAGAAAGCAATTAGAGCTAACCAGTTGCTGCTGTAGTGATTGAAGAACTTTTGTCGGAAGTTGGATTCGAACCCACGCCTTACTTCGGAGAACAGGATTACACCTTACTTCGGAAGGCTGTTTACGTTGAGTCGGGCGAATGAGACCACTCGGCCATGGGGCAGTTTCCAGTTAAGCCCTAAGGAGTAGGTTAAGTCCAGCCTTGGCTTCCAAGCTGACGTTTTTCTACATATGTGCTTGTGTATCATGGACAGTAAGAGGGGGCAGGCAAGGAGAGAATTTCTCTTTGGTGATCAATAGAGTGTTATTATTATAACGTCTAAAACGTATGATGGTCTGTCGATAAATCAATAACAATATGAATGAAGTCAATGTTTATCTAAAGAAATCAGAATGACAGTATATGTTATTTAACAACCTGAACACAACACGAAACGTTAGCAGTAACATATGATGCTCTGCTGCCTTCAGTGAAAGTCCTGACATAATGTCTTTTAACATTTGCTTTCATAGCGCTGTTCTACATTAAACATTTTGAAACGAAGCAGCCGACTCGTGCCAGCGGTACGAAACGCGTCGAAGTTTCCCGACTCGACGCTGGAAAAGGCAGGGGCCGGACTGACTGTAGGGGGCGTGGCCCAGAGACAGCCTGGCCACTGTTCCAAATCCTGGGTGCATGTTACAAGTCCGGAACATATTTTAACTTAGTACTAACTTAGCATCATATTTGATCTGATTCGACTGAATATCCCAGGTTTCCATCTCTCATGCATCTGGTGTGACGTGTTTTCAGACTCTCAGGCTGGCGCAAAGAAATCTTACGGGAATTGAACGTCTCACCTCCGGTCAGCTGAGCAAAGTTGGTAACCTTGGTATTGTGTGTAGGAGATTCGGTATAACTATAATTTCGTTCTCCATTTACATGCCGGAAGTGTCTTTAAGTGTTATGTAGTTTTGCCTGAAACGCAAAAATAAAAGGAAGCAATTAGAGCTAACCAGTTGCTGCTGTAGTGATTGAAGAACTTTTGTCGGAAGTTGGATTCGAACCCACGCCTTACTTCGGAGAACAGAATACACCTTACTTCGGAAGGCTGTTTCGTTGAGTCGGGCGAATGAGACCACCTCGGCCCATGGGGCAGTTTCCAGTTAAGCCCTAAGGAGTAGGTTAAGTCCAGCCTTGGCTTCCAAGCTGACGTTTTTCTACATATGTGCTTGTGTATCATGGACATGGATTGGTTCAGATAGACGACAGACAATCTGATTGGTTCAGATAGACGACAGACAATCTGATTGGTTCAGATAGACGACAGACAATCTGATTGGTTCAGATAGACGACAGACAATCTGATTGGTTCAGATAGACGACAGACAATCTGATTGGTTCAGATAGACGACAGACAATCTGATTGGTTCAGATAGACGACAGACAATCTGATTGGTTCAGATAGACGACAGACAATCTGATTGGTTCAGATAGACGACAGACAATCTGATTGGTTCAGATAGACGACAGACAATCTGATTGGTTCAGATAGACGACAGACAATCTGATTGGTTCAGATAGACGACAGACAATCTGATTGGTTCAGATAGACGACAGACAATCTGGTTCAGATAGACGACAGACAATCTGATTGGTTCAGATAGACGACAGACAATCTGATTGGTTCAGATAGACGACAGACAATCTGATTGGTTCAGATAGACGACAGACAATCTGATTGGTTCAGATAGACGACAGACAATCTGATTGGTTCAGATAGACGACAGACAATCTGATTGGTTCAGATAGACGACAGACAATCTGATTGGTTCAGATAGACGACAGACAATCTGATTGGTTCAGATAGACGACAGACAATCTGATTGGTTCAGATAGACGACAGACAATCTGATTGGTTCAGATAGACGACAGACAATCTGATTGGTTCAGATAGACGACAGACAATCTGATTGGTTCAGATAGACGACAGACAATCTGATTGGTTCAGATAGACGACAGACAATCTGATTGGTTCAGATAGACGACAGACAATCTGATTGGTTCAGATAGACGACAGACAATCTGATTGGTTCAGATAGACGACAGACAATCTGATTGGTTCAGATAGACGACAGACAATCTGATTGGTTCAGATAGACGACAGACAATCTGATTGGTTCAGATAGACGACAGACAATCTGATTGGTTCAGATAGACGACAGACAATCTGATTGGTTCAGATAGACGACAGACAATCTGATTGGTCCAGATAGACGACAGACAATCTGATTGGTCCAGATAGACGACAGACAATCTGATTGGTCCAGATAGACGACAGACAATCTGATTGGTCCAGATAGACGACAGACAATCTGATTGGTCCAGATAGACGACAGACAATCTGATTGGTCCAGATAGACGACAGACAATCTGATTGGTCCAGATAGACGACAGACAATCTGATTGGTCCAGATAGACGACAGACAATCTGATTGGTCCAGATAGACGACAGACAATCTGATTGGTCCAGATAGACGACAGACAATCTGATTGGTCCAGATAGACGACAGACAATCTGATTGGTCCAGATAGACGACAGACAATCTGATTGGTCCAGATAGACGACAGACAATCTGATTGGTCCAGATAGACGACAGACAATCTGATTGGTCCAGATAGACGACAGACAATCTGATTGGTCCAGATAGACGACAGACAATCTGATTGGTCCAGATAGACGACAGACAATCTGATTGGTCCAGATAGACGACAGACAATCTGATTGGTCCAGATAGACGACAGACAATCTGATTGGTCCAGATAGACGACAGACAATCTGATTGGTTCCAGATAGACGACAGACAATCTGATTGGTCCAGATAGACGACAGACAATCTGATTGGTCCAGATAGACGACAGACAATCTGATTGGTCCAGATAGACGACAGACAATCTGATTGGTCCAGATAGACGACAGACAATCTGATTGGTCCAGATAGACGACAGACAATCTGATTGGTCCAGATAGACGACAGACAATCTGATTGGTCCAGATAGACGACAGACAATCTGATTGGTCCAGATAGACGACAGACAATCTGATTGGTCCAGATAGACGACAGACAATCTGATTGGTCCAGATAGACGACAGACAATCTGATGGTCCAGATAGACGACAGACAATCTGATTGGTCCAGATAGACGACAGACAATCTGATTGGTTCCAGATAGACGACAGACAATCTGATTGGTCCAGATAGACGACAGACAATCTGATTGGTCCAGATAGACGACAGACAATCTGATTGGTCCAGATAGACGACAGACAATCTGATTGGTCCAGATAGACGACAGACAATCTGATTGGTCCAGATAGACGACAGACAATCTGATTGGTCCAGATAGACGACAGACAATCTGATTGGTCCAGATAGACGACAGACAATCTGATTGGTCCAGATAGACGACAGACAATCTGATTGGTCCAGATAGACGACAGACAATCTGATTGGTCCAGATAGACGACAGACAATCTGATTGGTCCCAGATAGACGACAGACAATCTGATTGGTCCAGATAGACGACAGACAATCTGATTGGTCCAGATAGACGACAGACAATCTGATTGGTCCAGATAGACGACAGACAATCTGATTGGTCCAGATAGACGCCAGACAATCTGATTGGTCCAGATAGACGCCAGACAATCTGATTGGTCCAGATAGACGACAGACAATCTGATTGGTCCAGATAGACGACAGACAATCTGATTGGTCCAGATAGACGACAGACAATCTGATTGGTCCAGATAGACGACAGACAATCTGATTGGTTCAGATAGACGACAGACAATCTGATTGGTTCAGATTGACGGACAGACAATCTGATTGGGTCAGATAGACGACAGACAATCTGATTGGTTCAGATAGACGACAGACAATCTGATTGTCCAGATAGACGACAGACAATCTGATTGGTCCAGATAGACGACAGACAATCTGATTGGTCCAGATAGACGACAGACAATCTGATTGGTCCAGATTGACGACAGACAATCTGATTGGTCCAGATAGACGACAGACAATCTGATTGGTACAGATAGACGACAGACAATCTGATTGGTACAGATAGACGACAGACAATCTGATTGGTACAGATAGACGACAGACAATCTGATTGGTCCAGATAGACGACAGACAATCTGATTGGTCCAGATAGACGACAGACAATCTGATTGGTCCCAGATAGACGACAGACAATCTGATTGGTCCAGATAGACGACAGACAATCTGATTGGTCCAGATAGACGACAGACAATCTGATTGGTCCAGATAGACGACAGACAATCTGATTGGTCCAGATAGACGACAGACAATCTGATTGGTTCCAGATAGACGACAGACAATCTGATTGGTCCAGATAGACGACAGACAATCTGATTGGTCCAGATAGACGACAGACAATCTGATTGGTCCAGATAGACGACAGACAATCTGATTGGTCCAGATAGACGACAGACAATCTGATTGGTCCAGATAGACGACAGACAATCTGATTGGTCCAGATAGACGACAGACAATCTGATTGGTCCAGATAGACGACAGACAATCTGATTGGTCCAGATAGACGACAGACAATCTGATTGGTCCAATAGACGACAGACAATCTGATTGGTCCAGATAGACGACAGACAATCTGATTGGTTCAGATAGACGACAGACAATCTGATTGGTTCAGATAGACGACAGACAATCTGATTGGTTCAGATAGACGACAGACAATCTGATTGCTTCAGATAGACGACAGACAATCTGATTGCTTCAGATAGGACAGACAATCTGATTGGTTCAGATAGACGACAGACAATCTGATTGGTTCAGATAGACGACAGACAATCTGATTGGTTCAGATAGACGACAGACAATCTGATTGGTTCAGATAGACGACAGACAATCTGATTGGTTCAGATAGACGACAGACAATCTGATTGGTTCAGATAGACGACAGACAATCTGATTGGTTCAGATAGACGACAGACAATCTGATTGGTTCAGATAGACGACAGACAATCTGATTGGTTCAGATAGACGACAGACAATCTGATTGGTTCAGATAGACGACAGACAATCTGATTGGTTCAGATAGACGACAGACAATCTGATTGGTTCAGATAGACGACAGACAATCTGATTGGTTCAGATAGACGACAGACAATCTGATTGGTTCAGATAGACGACAGACAATCTGATTGGTTCAGATAGACGACAGACAATCTGATTGGTTCAGATAGACGACAGACAATCTGATTGGTTCAGATAGACGACAGACAATCTGATTGGTTCAGATAGACGACAGACAATCTGATTGGTTCAGATAGACGACAGACAATCTGATTGGTTCAGATAGACGACAGACAATCTGATTGGTTCAGATAGACGACAGACAATCTGATTGGTTCAGATAGACGACAGACAATCTGATTGCTTCAGATAGACGACAGACAATCTGATTGCTTCAGATAGACGACAGACAATCTGATTGCTTCAGATAGACGACAGACAATCTGATTGGTTCAGATAGACGACAGACAATCTGATTGGTTCAGATAGACGCAGACAATCTGATTGGTTCAGATAGACGACAGACAATCTGATTGGTTCAGATAGACGACAGACAATCTGATTGTTCAGATAGACGACAGACAATCTGATTGCTTCAGTTAGACGACAGACAATCTGATTGGTTCAGATAGACGACAGACAATCTGATTGGTTCAGATAGACGACAGACAATCTGATTGGTTCAGATAGACGACAGACAATCTGATTGGTTCAGATAGACGACAGACAATCTGATTGGTTCAGATAGACGACAGGACAATCTGATTGGTTCAGATAGACGACAGACAATCTGATTGGTTCCAGATAGACGACAGACAATCTGATTGGTCCAGATAGACGACAGACAATCTGATTGGTCCAGATAGACGACAGACAATCTGATTGGTCCAGATAGACGACAGACAATCTGATTGGTCCAGATAGACGACAGACAATCTGATTGGTCCAGATAGACGACAGACAATCTGATTGGTCCAGATAGACGACAGACAATCTGATTGGTCCAGATAGACGACAGACAATCTGATTGGTCCAGATAGACGACAGACAATCTGATTGGTCCAGATAGACGACAGACAATCTGATTGGTCCAGATAGACGACAGACAATCTGATTGGTCCAGATAGACGACAGACAATCTGATTGGTCCAGATAGACGACAGACAATCTGATTGGTCCAGATAGACGACAGACAATCTGATTGGTCCAGATAGACGACAGACAATCTGATTGGTCCAGATAGACGACAGACAATCTGATTGGTCCAGATAGACGACAGACAATCTGATTGGTCCAGATAGACGACAGACAATCTGATTGGTCCAGATAGACGACAGACAATCTGATTGGTCCAGATAGACGACAGACAATCTGATTGGTCCAGATAGACGACAGACAATCTGATTGGTCCAGATAGACGACAGACAATCTGATTGGTCCAGATAGACGACAGACAATCTGATTGGTCCAGATAGACGACAGACAATCTGATTGGTCCAGATAGACGCCTGACAATCTGATTGGTCCAGATAGACGCCAGACAATCTGATTGGTCCAGATAGACGACAGACAATCTGATTGGTCCAGATAGACGACAGACAATCTGATTGGTCCAGATAGACGACAGACAATCTGATTGGTCCAGATAGACGACAGACAATCTGATTGGTCCAGATAGACGACAGACAATCTGATTGGTCCAGATAGACGACAGACAATCTGATTGGTCCAGATAGACGACAGACAATCTGATTGGTCCAGATAGACGACAGACAATCTGATTGGTCCAGATAGACGACAGACAATCTGATTGGTCCAGATAGACGACAGACAATCTGATTGGTCCAGATAGACGACAGACAATCTGATTGGTCCAGATAGACGACAGACAATCTGATTGGTCCAGATAGACGACAGACAATCTGATTGGTCCAGATAGACGACAGGACAATCTGATTGGTCCAGATAGACGACAGACAATCTGATTGGTCCAGATAGACGACAGACAATCTGATTGGTCCAGATAGACGCCAGACAATCTGATTGGTCCAGATAGACGACAGACAATCTGATTGGTCCAGATAGACGACAGACAATCTGATTGGTCCAGATAGACGACAGACAATCTGATTGGTCCAGATAGACGACAGACAATCTGATTGGTCCAGATAGACGACAGACAATCTGATTGGTCCAGATAGACGCCAGACAATCTGATTGGTCCAGATAGACGCCAGACAATCTGATTGGTCCAGATAGACGACAGACAATCTGATTGGTCCAGATAGACGACAGACAATCTGATTGGTCCAGATAGACGACAGACAATCTGATTGGTCCAGATAGACGACAGACAATCTGATTGGTCCAGATAGACGACAGACAATCTGATTGGTCCAGATAGACGACAGACAATCTGATTGGTCCAGATAGACGACAGACAATCTGATTGGTCCAGATAGACGACAGACAATCTGATTGGTCCAGATAGACGACAGACAATCTGATTGGTCCAGATAGACGACAGACAATCTGATTGGTCCAGATAGACGACAGACAATCTGATTGGTCCAGATAGACGACAGACAATCTGATTGGTCCAGATAGACGACAGACAATCTGATTGGTCCAGATAGACGACAGACAATCTGATTGGTCCAGATAGACGACAGACAATCTGATTGGTCCAGATAGACGACAGACAATCTGATTGGTCCAGATAGACGACAGACAATCTGATTGGTCCAGATAGACGACAGACAATCTGATTGGTCCAGATAGACGCCAGACAATCTGATTGGTCCAGATAGACGACAGACAATCTGATTGGTCCAGATAGACGACAGACAATCTGATTGGTCCAGATAGACGACAGACAATCTGATTGGTCCAGATAGACGACAGACAATCTGATTGGTCCAGATAGACGACAGACAATCTGATTGGTCCAGATAGACGACAGACAATCTGATTGGTCCAGATAGAGCACAGACAATCTGATTGGTCCAGATAGACGACAGACAATCTGATTGGTCCAGATAGACGACAGACAATCTGATTGGTCCAGATAGACGACAGACAATCTGATTGGTCCAGATAGACGACAGACAATCTGATTGGTCCAGATAGACGACAGACAATCTGATTGGTCCAGATAGACGACAGACAATCTGATTGGTACAGATAGACGACAGACAATCTGATTGGTACAGATAGACGACAGACAATCTGATTGGTCCAGATAGACGACAGACAATCTGATTGGTTACAGATAGACGACAGACAATCTGATTGGTCCAGATAGACGACAGACAATCTGATTGGTCCAGATAGACGACAGACAATCTGATTGGTCCAGATAGACGACAGACAATCTGATTGGTCCAGATAGACGACAGACAATCTGATTGGTCCAGATAGACGACAGACAATCTGATTGGTCCAGATAGACGACAGACAATCTGATTGGTCCAGATAGACGACAGACAATCTGATTGGTCCAGATAGACGACAGACAATCTGATTGGTCCAGATAGACGACAGACAATCTGATTGGTCCAGATAGACGACAGACAATCTGATTGGTCCAGATAGACGACAGACAATCTGATTGGTCCAGATAGACGACAGACAATCTGATTGGTCCAGATAGACGACAGACAATCTGATTGGTCCAGATAGACGACAGACAATCTGATTGGTCAGATAGACGACAGACAATCTGATTGCTTCAGATAGACGACAGACAATCTGATTGGTCAGATAGACGACAGACAATCTGATTGCTTCAGATTAGACGACAGACAATCTGATTGGCTTCAGATAGACGACAGACAATCTGATTGCTTCAGATAGACGACAGACAATCTGATTGCTTCAGATAGACGACAGACAATCTGATTGTTCAGATAGACGACAGACAATCTGATTGGTTCAGATAGACGACAGACAATCTGATTGGTTCAGATAGACGACAGACAATCTGATTGGTTCAGATAGACGACAGACAATCTGATTGGTTCAGATAGACGACAGACAATCTGATTGGTTCAGATAGACGACAGACAATCTGATTGGTTCAGATAGACGACAGACAATCTGATTGGTTCAGATAGACGACAAGACAATCTGATTGGTTCAGATAGACGACAGACAATCTGATTGGTTCAGATAGACGACAGACAATCTGATTGGTTTCAGATAGACGACAGACAATCTGATTGGTTCAGATAGACGACAGACAATCTGATTGGTTCAGGATAGACGACAGACAATCTGATTGGTTCAGATAGACGACAGACAATCTGATTGGTTCAGATAGACGACAGACAATCTGATTGGTTCAGATAGACGACAGACAATCTGATTGGTTCAGATAGAGACACAA